>NC_134706.1:172093246-172130746 GCF_043290135.1 Rhipicephalus microplus | reverse complement strand
CCTAAACCGCGCCAAGTACGGAAGGTACAGCGCGGCTAAGGGCTCAAAACAAACCCTGAACCGCGCCAAGTACGAAAGGAACGGCGCGCAATAGGGGTTTAAAACAAAGCTGGTCCCTAAACCGCGCCAAGTACGAAAGGAACAGCGCGGTCGAGACTCGGAAGAAAAAGCTTGCAAAGTGTAGTAGCACAATGCACACTGCCGTTCGTGTGGAACAAACGTGACTACCGTGCTGTACGGTGGAGTTCTGTGCGCAAAAGCGGCGCGTGTGTTTCTAAGCACCACAGCGTTGTGTCAAAAAAGAGGTGCCTGAGAGAAACGCATGCGACTGCCGTGCTTTGCGGCATAGCACCGTGCGCAAAAACGGTGCGCATGCAAGAGGTGTCAGAGCTAGCGAACTTGTGCCACGAGCAACAGGTCACTAAAAGCCTATAGATGACGGTGTTGGAGGAAAAGAAAAAGAACGAGAAAGCACTGCGGTGTGCCGTGCGTAGGGACGAGCGCGCGTGCCACATGCCGCCGAAATATGGGTGTCGAAGAAAACAGAATGCCGCGCGTAACGAGTGGCGCGCGTGTTACAGAGAGATATGCTCAAGCGCATGAAAGTGTACGCAGGTGTCGTAAGGCGGTTCAGCCAGTTTTTTTTTCCTCATTTTGATGCCGCCCCGGCTGACGCGGTTTTCGTTTTTCCGTGCCGCCCCGGCTGACGCAGTTTTCGTGCCGCCCCGGCTGACGCGGTTTTTGCGCCGCCCCGGCTGACGCGGTTTTTGCACCGCCCCGACTGACGCGGTTTTTGCGCCGCCCCGGCTGACGCGGTTCGGACTTAGCACTTTTCGGCTGACCCCGGCTGGCGGCCCACTCACTCAATCGCCATGTCTGTTTGACACAGTGTTCCGGGTGGTGCCGCACCCGGGCTCGCCCCGGCAGACGCATTTTTTTTTCTTTCGCCCCGGCTGACGCAGTTTTCGCGCCGCCCCGGCTGACGCAGTTTTTGCACCGCCCCGGCTGACGCGGTTTTTGCGCCGCCCCGGCTGACGCGGTTCGGACTTGACACTTTTCGGCTGACTCCGGCTGGCGGCTCACTCACTCGATCGCCACGTCTGTTTGCCCCGGTGGTGCCACCGCCAGGCTTCAGCGCGAGCTTTTTTTCTTTGTTTTCTTTTGATTAAGCGCGGGCTTTTTTCTTTGTTTTCTTTTGATTAAGCGCGGGCTTTTTTCTTTGTTTTCTTTTGCATTAAGCGCGACATTTTTTTCTTTGTTTTTTTTTGCATTCGCTCCGGCAGACGCGTTTTTTTTTCTTCGCCCCGGCTGACGTGGTTCCCCCCCAGCCCTTTTCGCTCGCCCCGGCTGACGCAGTTTTCGCGCCGCCCCGGCTGACGCAGTTTTCGCGCCGCCCCGGCTGACGCGGTTTCGTGCCGCCCCGGCTGACGCGGTTTTTGCGCCGCCCCGGCTGACGCGGTTCGGACTTTGCACTTTTTGGCTGACCCTGGCTGGCGGCCCACTCACTCAATCGCCATGTCTGTTTGACACAGTGTTCCCGGTGGTGCCGCACCCGGGCTCGCCCCGGCAGACGCGTTTTTTTTTCTTTCGCCCCGGCTGACGCAGTTTTCGCGCCGCCCCGGCTGACGCGGTTTCGTGCCGCCCCGGCTGACGCGGTTTCGTGCCGCCCCGGCTGACGCGGTTTTTGCGCCACCCCGGCTGACGCGGTTCGGACTTTGCACTTTTTGGCTGACCCTGGCTGGCGGCCCACTCACTCGATCGCCATGTCTGTTTGCCACAGTGTTCCCGGTGGTGCCGCACCCGGGCTCGCCCCGGCAGACGTGTTTTTTTTCTTTCGCCCCGGCTGACGCAGTTTTCGCGCCACCCCGGCTGACGCGGTTTCGTGCCGCCCCGGCTGACGCGGTTTTTGCGCCGCCCCGGCTGACGCGGTTTTTGCTGCCCCGGCTGCCGCGGTTTGGACTTTGCACTTTTTGGCTGACCCTGGCTGGCGGCCCACTCACTCGATCGCCATGTCTGTTTGCCACAGTGTTCCCGGTGGTGCCGCACATGGGCTCGCCCCGGCAGACGCGTTTTTTTTTCGCCCCGGCTGACGTGGTTTTTTCTTTTCGCTCGCCCCGGCTGACGCGGTTTTTACGGTGCCCCACCGTTCGAGTAGACGCGGTTGGAACATTGCGTTTTTTTCTTGTTTTCCCAGTTTCTAGCTCTGACTCGCCGATCCTCACGTTCTCCGCACAGTGTTTGTATCCTGTTGTGTGAGACCCGAACTTAAGCCGCAGTTTAGGCTCTGCGTTTTTCCGTCTTTGTTTTTTGTTTCCGCCGCGGCTGAAGTGGATTTTTCGGTGCCTCGACGCCCCGGTAGTCGCGGTTTTTCCGTTTCCGCACGGCCCCGGCTGACTCACAACCAACAATTTTCAGTTTGAAGTGTAAAAAAATCTGCAGGTGTTGACGTAACTGATTTGCGCCGTACCCTTGAGTACATCCATGAAGTTCTCGTAGTATTACTAAATCGCATTATTCCAAGTAGAGGAATTCCCATAAACTTGCAAACATCTACACGAAAATTGGTGCGCGTGATAAAGTTGAAAATCATCGTCCGATATCAAATCTGCCTTCTATAGCACAAATTCTAGAAAAAAAAAAACACTTGTTCGCCGTTCTCTGCGCCGTGACTGGCAGCACTCCGGCGAAGCGAAACGGGGCCGATTCGAGCACGATATCGGCGTCTTTCGACGGGCTCGCCGGCGACCGTCGCACGAGTACGGCAAAGCGCGTCGGCCGGGGCGCCGTTTGCGAAGCCGACGCAAAAGTGGGAACCGCCGCTCGGATGATCGCCGCTTTCGGCAGAGTGAGTGTTGGCACTCCAGGGAAGCGAAACAGCGTGAATGCGCCCACGAAATCGGCGTATTTCGAAGTGCCCGCCGGCGACTGTCGCACGAGTACGGTAAACCGCGTCAGCCGGGGCGTAGTTCGGAACGCCAACGAAAAAGTGGGAAGCGCCACTCGGATCTTCGCCGTTTTTGCAGGAGTGAGTGGCGGCCCTCCTGCGAGACCAAGAAGCATCGATTCGCGCACGAATTCGGCGCCTTTCGACGTGATCGCCGGCGACCGTCGCTCGAGTAGGGCAAACCGCGTCTGCCGGGGCGGGCTTCGGGACGCCGATGCGAAAGTGGGAAACGCTGCTCGGATGTACGCCGTTTTTGGCCGAGTCAGTGCTGGCACTCCGGCGAAGCCAAACGGGGCCGATTACGGCACGATATCGGCGTATTTCGACGTGCGCGCCGGCGACCGTCGCACGAGTACGGTAAACCGCTTCAGCCCGGGCGGAGTTTGGGACGCCGATGCGAAAGTGGAGAACGCCGCTCGGATCTTCGCCGTTTTTGGAGGAGTGAGCTGCAGTACTCCGGAGAAGCCAAGAAGCGCAAATTCGCGCTTGATATCAGCGTCTTTCGACGTGCTCGCCGGCGACCGTCGCACGAGTAGGGCAAACCGCGTCTGCCAGTCGGGGTTTACGACGCCGACGCAAAAGTGGGAACCGCCACTCGGATGTTGGCCGTTTTTGGCAGAGTGAGTGCTGGCACTCCGGCGAAGCGAAAGAGTGCGAATGCGACCACGAAAGTGGCGTATTTGGACGTGCTTGACGGCGACCGCCGCAGGAGTACGAAAAACCACGTCAGCCGGGGCGAGCGACCACGGCGGTCTGGGTGCTTATCGCTGCTATTATAGGGGCACCCCGGCAGACGCAGAAAAAAAAATTTTTTTCGACCTTCTTTTTTGCTGGTCGACCTCAGGTAACCCAGGTCGCAATGGGAGCCGCGCACGAAAGCGGTGTCGCGAGACGCGTTCGCGGGCGCTAGTCGCACGAGCTCGGCAACCGCGTCAGCCGGCGCGGAGTTCGGGACGCCGACGGCTAAGTGGGAACCGCTGCTCGGATGTTCGCCGTTTTTGGCTGAGTGAGTGCTGGCACTCCGGTGAAGCCAAGGAGCGCCAATTCGCGCACGAGATCGGCGTCTTTCGACGTGCCCGCCGGCCACCGCCGCACGAGTACGGCAAACCGCGTCTGCCGGGGCGGGGTTGCGACGCGTACGCAATAGTGAGAACCGTCGCTGGGATGTTCGTCCTCTTTGGCCGAGCGAGTGCTGGCACTCGGCGAAGCGAAACGGGGCCGATTCGGCCACGATATCGGCGTACTTCGACGTGCTCGCCGGCGACCGTCGCACGAGTACGGCAAAGCGCGTCTGCCGGGGCGAGGTTTGCGACGCCGACAAAAAAGTGGGAAGCGCCGCTCGGATGTTCGCCGTTTTTGGCAGAGTGAGTGCTGGCACTCCGGCAAAGCGAAAGAGCGCGAATGCGCCCACGAAAGTGGCGTGTTTTGACGTGCTTGACGACGGCCGCCGCAGGAGTACGAAAAACCACGTCAGCCGGGGCGAGCGACCCAGGGCGGTCTGGGTGCTTATCGCTGCTATTATAGGGGCACCCCGGCAGACGCAGAAAAAAAAATTTTTTTCGACCTTCTTTTTTGCTGGTCGACCTCGGGTAACCCAGGTCGCAATGGGAGCCGCGCACGAAAGCGGCGTCGCGAGACGCGTTCGCGGGCGCTAGTCGCACGAGCTCGGCAACCGCGTCTGCCGGGGTGGAGTTCGGGACACCGACGGCTAAGTGGGAACCGCCGCTCGGATGTTCGCCGTTTGTGGCCGAGTGAGTGCTGGCACTCCGCCAAAGCCAAACGGGGCCGACTCTGGCACGATATCGGCGTATTTCTACGTGCTCGCCGGCGACCGTCGCACGAGTACGGCAAAGTGCGTCTGCCGGGGCGGGGTTTGCGACGCGTACGCAATAGTGAGAACCGTCGCTCGGATGTTTGCCGTCTTTGGCCGAGCGAGTGCTGGCACTCCGGCGAAGCCAAACGGAGCCGATTCGGGCACGATATCGGCGTCATTCGACGTGCTCGCCGGCGACCGTCGCACGAGTACGGTAAACCGCGTCAGCCGGGGCGGAGCTCGGGACGCCGATGCGAAAGTGGGAAGCGCCGCTCGAATCTTCGCCGTTTTTGGAGGAGTCAGTGGCGGCACTCCGGTGAAGCCAAGGAGCGCCAATTCGCGCACGATATTGGCGTCTTTCGACGGGCCCGCCGGCCACCGTCGCACGAGTACGGCAAACCTCGTCTGCCGGGGCGGGATTTGCGACGCCGACGCAAAAGTGGGAACCGCCGCTCGGATGTTCGCCGTTTTTGGCAGAGTTAGTGCTGGCACTCCGGCGAAGAGAAAGAGCGTGAATGCGTCCACGAAAGTGGCGTATTTGGACGTGCTTGACGGCGTCCGCCGCAGGAGTACGAAAAACCACGTCAGCCGGGGCGAGCGACCCACGGCGGTCTGGGTGCTTATCGCTGCTATTGTAGGGGCACCCCGGCAGACGCAGAAAAAAAAATGGGGACATGGCGTGCGTCACCGTGCGGCTTCGCAGCGTTGCCGAAGTCGCCGAGCCCTTCGACTGAGCCGAACGGCGGACAGGGAACGTTGGTCGACCGTTCTAACCTCTCGGTGCCACGCCGAGACGTCGTTAAGGAAAACCGCGTCGTCGGCCCTTACGACGCCATCGGGTCGTTGTACGTTTGGTGTCCAGCGTGTTTGCGGCGAGTAGCGGACACGTCTTTCACGACTTCGGTCTTTCGCAGTCGACGCGAACTTGCTGAGAGTCGTGGTGCCTCATGTTTTCGGCAGAAACCGCGGCGGAATTTTCCCGTGCGTGCGCGCACGACCTCGGTGCTGTGCCGCCAGCGTAGTGTTGCACAAACTCGGGGCCTACCCAAGGTGCGGTACGTTTGCGGCCGTATCCTCGGTGGGAATTGCGTGAGTAGGGTCGCAAATTCTACGACCTCGGCGGGTGTGAGAGCGACGTAGACTTGTGGCACGCTCAACGTGCCACACGTTTCGGGGCACACCCGCGGTGAAATTTTCTCGAGTACGCTCGTATTAGTGCCCAAGGAGGTCTGGGTACTTATCGCTGCTATTATGTGGGGGTTCTTGTGAGCGGCGTACGCGAAAGCGACCGGGTGTCTGATATGCGGCGGGCTTCGGCCTCGTCAAGCGTGTCCTCGGGCCTGCTCCAGGGGAATCCACGGCAGTCGTCTGCAGCCTCATCCGCTTGATGCGTTAGGGGCTGGTTGTCGGACGGTGCCGTTTTACCACGATATCGAGGTGTGTTCCGTGTCGTCCTCGGGCGATTCAGATGAGAAAGCGCCGAAGACGCGGGCGCGACCCGTCGTCTGGCGGCTTTGCAGTCTCGGCTCCGTTGCTAGTTCTGGCCGGTCCACCGACAGTGCCGCGGGCTTGGGCAACCCGCACGGCGCGACCGAGTCGATGCAACGAAAAAGCCAGCATGAACGTGCTTCTTGCCGCACGGCTCCCACTCGTCCTTCGGGAAGGTTGTGCCGTAGCGAGCTCGAACGCCGTCATCTCGGAGTGCGAATAAGCGTGTTGGGGCGCCTGAAGGTGGCCTCCGCCGCACACAGACTGCGTCCGGCCCGCCGAAGGCGAGGACGGACGCGCAGTCGAACGATTACCTGGTTGATCCTGCCAGTAATCATATGCTTGTCTCAAAGATTGAGCCATGCATGTCTAAGTACATGCCGAAATAAGGCGAAACCTCGAATGGCTCATTAAATCAGTTATGGTTCCTTAGATCGTTTCTTCCTACTTGGATAACTGTGGCAATTCTAGAGCTAATACATGCAGTGAGCCTGGAGCCCTTTGGGTAACGGGTGCTTTTATTAGACCAAGATCGATCGGGTTTCGGCCCGTATTGTGTGGTGACTCTGGATAACTTTGTGCTGATCGCATGGCCACGAGCCGGCGACGTTTCTTTCAAGTGTCTGCCTTATCAACTTTCGATGGTAGGTTACTTGCTTACCATGGTTGTTACGGGTAACGGAGAATCTGGGTTCGATTCCGGAGAGGGAGCCTGAGAAACGGCTACCACATCCAAGGAAGGCAGCAGGCGCGCAAATTACCCACTCTCGGCACGGGGAGGTATAACGAAAAATAACAATACGGGACTCTTTTGAGGCCCCGTAATTGAAATGAGTACACTCTAAATCCTTTAACGAGGATCAATTGGAGGGCAAGTCTGGTGCCAGCAGCCGCGGTAATTCCAGCTCCAATAGCGTATACTAAAGCTGCTGCGGTTAAAAAGCTCGTAGTTGGATCTCAGTTCCAGACGAGTAGTGCATCTACCCGATGCGACGGCTCGGACTGAACATCATGCCGGTTCTTTCTTGGTGCACTTCATTGTGTGCCTCGAGATGGCCGGTGCTTTTACTTTGAAAAAATGAGTGCTCAACGCAGGCGAGTCGCCTGAATAAACTTGCATGGAATAATAGAACAAGACCTCGTTTCTGTTCTGTTGGTTTTTGGAATACGAGGTAATGATTAAGAGGGACGGACGGGGGCATTCGTATTGCGGCGCAAGAGGTGAAATTCTTGGACCGTCGCAAGACGAACTACTGCGAAAGCATTTGCCAAGAATGTTTTCATTGATCAAGAACGACCGTCAGAGGTTCGAAGGCGATATGATACCGCCCTAGTTCTGACCATAAACGATGCCAACCAGCGATCCGCCTGAGTTACTCAAATGACTCGGCGGGAAGCTTCCGGGAAACCAAAGCATTTGGGTTCCGGGGGAAGTATGGTTGCAAAGCTGAAACTTAAAGGAATTGACGGAAGGGCACCACCAGGAGTGGAGCCTGCGGCTTAATTTGACTCAAAACGGGAAAACTTACCCGGCCCGGACACTGGGAGGATTGACAGATTGAGAGCTCTTTCTTGATTCGGTGGATGGTGGTGCATGGCCGTTCTTAGTTGGTGGAGCAATTTGTCTGGTTAATTCCGATAACAAATGAGACTCTAGCCTAATAAATAGGTGCGGGGTTCCCAGCACCTTACAACCTTCTTAGAGGGACAAGCGGCTCCTAGCCGCACGAAACAGAGCAATAACAGGTCTGTGATGCCCTTAGATGTCCGGGGCCGCACGCGCGCTAAACTGAAGGAAGCAGCGTGTCTTTATCCCTTTCTGAAAAGACTGGGTAACCCGTGGAACTTCTTTCGTGATTGGGATAGGGGCTTGCAATTGTTCCCCTTGAACGAGGAATTACCAGTAAGCGCGAGTCATAAGCTCGCGTTGATTACGTCCCTGCCCTTTGTACACACCGCCCGTCGCTACTACCGATTGAATGATTTAGTGAGGTCTTCGAACCGATATCCGGCGCGGCCTTTCGGTTGCGCCGGTCTGTTGGAAAGATGACCAAACTTGATCATTTAGAGGAAGTAAAAGTCGTAACAATGTTTCCGTAGGTGAACCTGCGGAAGGATCATTAACGGATCGTGAAGGGTGAGCGCCTCAGCTGCGTCTGCGCCCGACACTTTCTGCTGCTGAACCCGTTTGGACGCGGGGTCGGCTTTTCCCCACGAGGCTGCCTGAATGTGGAGCGGCACCCCGTGACAAATTGTTGCGCCCAGCGGACGCCAACACCGCGACCTTGGACGGTCGGCCAGGTGGCGGACGCGGGTACAAACGGCGCAACGCACTCATATGTCGGCTTTCGACCCGCCACTGCACCGTGGCTCGAAGCGCTCGAAATGCGCGACCCGATCGTTGCGGGACCGCCTAGTACTGTAAAAAGGAGCGGCGGAGCGCGAACGGCGAGTCGTGGTTACGTCGGTAGAAGGCGAGGCTGCGCGTTCCCGAAACGCCAGCCGAGTGCCCTCCCGACCGTTCGAGTGTGCAAGAACAAGACCCGACAATCGCGCGGCGACTGCCAAGTACGAGAGGAACGGCACAAGCGTCGGCGGTCGGTCAAGGAACTGGCGATGTGACGGGTCCGCTGTGCACCAGTGCATACCGTTCCGCCGTCCGCGGCAAGCGCCTCCGCGTCCTCGGGTGACGGAGGCTGCCGGTCGGTTCTTGCAGGCGAGGGATCTCGCTGACGCCGGTTCGCGTTGACACGCGGCTGGTCATGGCACGGCGATGCGATGGCCGAGGTGCGCAGTACTCGATGGAGGAACCGCACGCTCCGATGACCGTCCCGCCCTCCGCGGCGTATGCGTACCGACCGTAATGGTTGCAGCAGCGCCCGCCGGCTTTTGAATTCGCCACACGAAACACGGTGCGAGATCGTGGTTAGGGGAGCGTCGACATTGCCAGACGTTTTGCTTGCTGCCGAGGGAAAGGCGGCACGGCCACGTCGCGCTCGTCGCGATTAGCGGGTCTGCGCGCTTTGGGAAGGTGCCGCAACGACTTGCCGAAAGAGGTAGCACGGAAGAACGAGGGACTTGGACGTCCCGACATTTGAACGCACTTGCGGCCAGGCCCTTGCTGGCTTCGTTCTTCTGCCTCGAGTAGGCTCGTACGCGGCTCCGGCGCCGAAAGTGGTCCTTGGCACCGACTTTGGTGGACGTGGGAAGTGCCGCAGAAGTACGGCGCGCCTGGCTCCACCTGATGGCTAAAGTAGGCAGCCGGATCGGCATTTTGGTGTGCGGAGGCAAACCGTGGATGCGAAAAAAGCTTGTGCAATTTCGTGGAACAAAAAGCGGGGGTCCTTCTTTTTTGCGGAGGAGACCGACCCGCCCGTGGTGAACCGCGACGCCACGGTGGAAACGAGAGAGGCTTGTCGATGGGACCGTGCATCCCGCGCTCCACGGAGCCGGGAGGCGGCCGCCTGAGGAAGTGTGTAGCCGTCGAGGCCCGCATCTGCGTGCACTCTTATCCAAATGGGTGTACCGCAGGCATTTTCTGGTTAGGCGGGCCAATGAGAGCGAGCACACAACGATACCTACGGGTCCGGCTTGGAGGACCGGCTTCGACGCCTCCCGAGTATTTATAGAGGGTGGACCACGAAAGCACTCGCAAGTAGCGGATGCGAAACGCCGTCCGAAACACACCGTTTGCTCGATTTGCGGCAGCCGAAAAGGCGCGGCAGAGTTTTGGAGTCCAAGCGTGCGCTGAAAAGTGCCCTTCTTGGCCACTGTTTGGCCGAGTGCCAGAAACGTTTGGTTTTGACTGTACGGAATTGAACAAACTCTTTTTCACGACTCTAAGCGGTGGATCACTCGGTTCTTGGGTCGATGAAGAACGCAGCCAGCTGCGAGGCTTGGTGTGAATTGCAGGACACACTGAGCACTGATTCTTTGAACGCACATTGCGGCCTTGGGTCTTCCCTTGGCTTCGTCTGTCTGAGGGTCGGATCACATATCAAGAGAGCCTTCGGCACACAAGAAAACGTGAGCCGTCGACTCGTTTTGACCGCGTCGGCAACACGGACAGCACGCTGAACACCTCACAGCGAGCGCCAACAGCGGCCACTCAAGGGCGAGACGGTGGCGACCGTCGTGCCAGAGCCCAACCGAAACGGGGGCGACCGACTGCATTGAGGATGTGGCACCTCGTTGAGACCGCCGCAGGACTTCGAGTCGGAAGGAAGCCTGCAGGGAAAGTGCGGTCGAGGTTGCGTACTCCTCTTTGCGACCGGGCGCGCAAAAGCTGCGAGAGCCACGGACGCGCAACTTTAACGCACGGTAAACACGAGGAGCGAAAGCCGGCCAGCAAAGCTTCTCCAGCCGTGCGCAAAGTGCGCGAGATCGCAGCCTTGCGTTGCGCTTGTTGCCCTCGAAGTAAGCAGGGTGTCCCGTAGACCGGGCGCTCGAACACGCTGCGGGGCTGTGCCTCCTCCAGGCTTTGCCGCGCGAACAGGGAACGTTCGCGCGCAAAGCGCAGGGAGGTGAGGAGGCTGCGCCCGACGTTTGCGGTTCGCTGCGTACGCTGTTGATGCGGAGAGCACTGCGCGACGACTTGCCGCGAAGCGGAAAAAGTCTCCCGCACGAGTTGGCGAAACGTTGGCGAAGCTTAAGGCGTTCTCGTCGTAGTCCGCCGTCGGTCTAAGTGCTTCGCAGTTCCCGTCCCGTTCAAAAAACTGGGCCACTCCTGTTGGGGCGGGGGCGACGCTACACGAGACGATGCCTCTCGCCAGGCTGCGTGGCTGCCCTTGCGGCGGCGGCGACTGGCCTTGGCGGTGTTTGGGCTTTCGACACGGTCGTTTATCACGTAACTGCTCGGACGACGCACGCGCGCAGCGGAATGCCGCTTGCCAGCCTTGTGAAGATGTGACCCTGTACAGGGTTGCGGGCGCACTTGGTAGGGCGTCGTACTCGGTTCGCGATGGGTTTACGAACGTGTCCCGTCACTTCCACGTCACACCGGTTGTGCGCCGCACGCGTGCAGCGGGGAAGCCGATTGCCAGCCTTGTGAAGAAGTGGCCCTGTACAGGGTTGCGGGCGCACTTGGTAGGGCGAGCACGCGCGGTCGTGCAGGAAGTTGATGGAAGCGAATGTATCCGCTGTCGACATCAGATCAGGCGAGACAACCCGCTGAATTTAAGCATATCGCTAAGCGGAGGAAAAGAAACCAGCAGGGATTCCCCGAGTAGCTGCGAGCGAAACGGGACCGAGCCCAGCACCGAATCCCCCGTCCTTGCAGGCGGTCGGGAAATGTGGTGTATGGGAGGTGATGTTCTCGGGTGTTTGCGACGGTGCAAGTCCCCCTGACAGGGGCTTGTCCCAGAGTGGGTGCCAGGCCTGTCTCCGCCGTTGCGCGCCCGGGATGGAGCCTCCCGTGAGTCGGGTTGCTTGAGAGTGCAGCCCTAAGTGGGTGGTAAACTCCATCTAAGGCTAAATACGACCGAGAGACCGATAGTTCACAAGTACCGTGAGGGAAAGTTGAAAAAAACTTTGAAGAGAGAGTTCAAGAGTACGTGAAACCGCTTAGAGTAAAACGGGTGGGCCCTCGAAGCTCGAAAGCGGTGGGATTCAGTCTCCGGACGATCGCGGAGCCGGCGGCATCAGGTAAACGGTCCTCTTTGGGGGACTGTTCCGGCTGCTGGCACGCAGACGCGGTCTCCGGGGTGCGCACTTCCCACCGCCGGTAGGACGCCGCGACGGACGCGGGTCAAAGGGAACAAGCACGACTTTGAGTCCGGCAGTAGAGGTGACCTGCCCGTCTCTTCGGAGACGGCACGCCAGAGTTATACCACGCCGTGCACGAAAAGTTCGTCACCCCGTCCAGGCCCCATGGGCTTTTCATGGTTGTCGGGAGGCCTGAATGATGACGCCCTCCGGAAACGGAGCGGAGAACCCGCTGGGCAAGCTTGTCGTCTCCTGCTGTCCGGGTTGGTCCCGCGGCGGCGCTATCTCCCGCGGAGGCGCTATCGTGGTTTGCGGCGAGTAGGTCGGTAACCCACCCGACCCGTCTTGAAACACGGACCAAGGAGTCTAACATGTGCGCGAGTCAATGGGTCTCCCGAAACCCAATGGCGCAATGAAACGTGAAGGCCCCTAGCGGGCTGCGTTGCGATCCCCGACCGCACAGGGGTCCGATAAAGGGCGCAGCAACGGCCCGTCCCAGGCGCTCACACGTCGCCGGGGCGGAGCGAGAGCGCACACGTTGGCACCCGAAAGATGGTGAACTATGCCCGGGCAGGACGAGGCCAGAGGAAACTCTGGTGGAGGTCCGAAGCGATTCTGAAGTGCAAATCGATCGTCCGATCCGGGTATAGGGGCGAAAGACCAGTCGAACCATCTAGTAGCTGGTTCGCTCCGAAGTTTCCCTCAGGATAGCTGGCGCTCGATGGGAGAGCAGTCACACCTGGTAAAGCGAATGATTAGAGGCATTGGGGTCGAAACGTCCTCAACCTATTCTCAAACTTTCAATGGGTGTACGGGAGGCCTTCTGGGTTGAGGCCTCCCGCTGCGATGAGAGTGCCAAGTGGGCCACTTTTGGTAAGCAGAACTGGCGCTGTGGGATGAACCAAACGCCGGGGTAAGGCGCCCGAGTCGGGACGCTCATGAGAACCCATGAAGGGTGTTGGTTGCTTAAGACAGCAGGACGGTGGCCATGGAAGTCGGAATCCGCTAAGGAGTGTGTAACAACTCACCTGCCAAAGCAACTAGCCCCGAAAATGGATGGCGCTCTAGCGTCGCGCCTATCCCCGGCCGTCGCTGGCAGAAAAGCACGAAATGTGGGGGTGCTAAGCCGCGACGAGTAGGAGGGCCGCAGCGGTGTGCGTTGAAGGTGTCGGGCGTGAGCCCGCCTGGAGCCGCCGCTGGTGCAGATCTTGGTGGTAGTAGCAAATACTCAAGTGAGAACCTTGAGGACAGAAGTGGAGAAGGGTTCCATGTGAACAGCAGTTGAACATGGGTCAGTCGGTCCTTAGGGAAAGGAGAAATCCTTTCAGAAGCGGGCGCGTTTGTGCAGCTCAGTCTGTGATACGGAGACGCCCCGCTGCAACCAAAAGGGAATCGGGTTAACAGTCCCGAACCCGGCTACGGAGATCGGCTCTTCGGAGCCCAGTGCGGCAACGCAAACCAGCTCGGAGACGCCGATGGGAGCCCCGTGAAGAGTTTTCTTTTCTCTGTAAGGAGATCGAGTCCCTGGAATGGGTTCACCCCGAGATAGGGACGGTGGCTCCGTAGAGCAGTGCGGCTCTTGCGCTGTCCGGTGCGCTCCTGTCGGCCCTTGAAAATCCGAGTGAGGGAGTGTGATTTTCGTGCCGGACCGTACCCACATCCGCAGCAGGTCTCCAAGGTGAACAGCCTCTAGTCGATAAACCAATGTAGGTAAGGGAAGTCGGCAAAACGGATCCGTAACCTTGGGAAAAGGATTGGCTCTGAGGGCTGAGCCGGTCGGGCTAGGGTCCAGAAGCAGGAACGGCACTGCACCGGGACTGGGCGAGGCTCGCCGCCGTAAAAAGCGGTGCGGCCGAGCCCGGACCAGCGTCGGGACTTTCCTGTGGAAAGCCACAGCTGTGCATTTACCGTGGGCTTCGCGCCTGAGGTTCTTGCTTCGGCCGGCAGAAAACAGCCAACTCAGAACTGGCATGGACCGGGGGAATCCGACTGTCTAATTGAAACAAAGCATTGAGAGGGACGTTGATCGGTGCTGACGCAATGTGATTTCTGCCCAGTTCTCTGAATGTCAAAATGAAGAAATTCAAAAAAGCGCGGGTAAACGGCGGGAGTAACGATGACTCTCTTGTCGGGTCTCTTTGCCCTTTCAGAGTGGCAAGTTAACAGATATCTGAGGGCTTGCCTCACTCCTGGAGTAGGTGCCCAATGATGATGTTAAAAAAAAGCCAAATGTCTCGTCATCTAATTAGTGACGCGCATGAATGAATTAACGAGATTCCCACTGTCCCTATCTACTACTGCCACCAGGGGGCCGGGTTGGTGGAGCGGCATCGCAACGGCTCAGCCTTCGGACCTCGGGTTCTTCGTCGGAACTGTGAGTAACAATCTAAATTTGCTCGCACTGTTTTATGAGGCTTCGGGGCTTACCGAGGACCAGGGATTACCCACCCAAATCGGTTAAAGCTTGAGAAATTGGCGACTCACATAATGGTTAGGCCTAGCAACAGCAGCCACTGACTCCACTTCGATCGGGTAGGGTTTCCGCACGAAAAAAGCTGCCACACACCTGGAGGACCACCCTCGATTGTTCTTGGGGCGTTCCGGAGCCTCACCGCTACCATCTTTCTCAACCTGCGGAGAGGAGGGCCTTTTCTTCACCAAAAGTCGACTGCTGGTAGCACGTGTGTCCGCCCCATGAAGGCTGCCATTTTGATAGGGGACTGTAGCACTCTCCCTGGAGCTCAAAGATTCACTGAAAAGTCAAAAAGATTACAAAAACATTGGTAACAATATTCGAACACGCAGGAGGAGGATTCTGGGTCCTCAGCTCAGTCTTACGGGTCTTTGACGGGCGAAACCAAATTCACAAGCAATTTTTCACACCCTATGATCATACGGGGCCGCCATCTTGGGTAGGGCTGAGCCATTTTGAGAACAACGATTAATATCTCGGCTTCTACACGCCCCAGATAGACAATTCAGGTGTTATTTGATTCGGTAAAATCCGGAGAGAGCCATTAAAAAAACCGCGAGCAGCCAAACCAACTGAGAACGTCAAAAAACTTATTCAGAAGACACACTCAGTGTTGCCGGACTGCTATCACTTCTTGAGCTGGATTTGGTGAAACAGCTTCCACGGCGAATTAACCTCACCGGAACTGTTCCTGCACTTTTCAGCCAATAAACACAGATTATTCGAACTCGAAAAACCTCAGGGAAACCTCGTCTACGGCAAAAAGCACAGGAAGATGCCGAATTCACAAGCAAGCTCCTCTTTGCAGCAGATAAACTCACGTCACAAGCCTCGCAACGAGGAGTTCATGAATCAGCAGACAACTTCTTATTCGGAACCGGACTCCCCGTCAGAGGACAGCAGCGGATCAGTGCAGGAAAGGAAAATCGTCCAAGAAGGCGAAGTCTAAGGAGGATAAGCAAGAGGACCCAGAATATCTAGCATTCCACGGAGCCAAACAAAGTACTCTATCTACTAAGAAAACTAACCCAGGGTTCGGTACAGATGAGGAAGAGGACGATGGTAAGGCAAGAGAGCCCGCATCAGCACAGATGATTCGGGAACAGAAAGACTCGTGGGATGAACCTTTAGGCAACGAAGGGAAACGACCGGAGAAACTGAAAGACTCCTGGGACGACCCTTCAGACAACGAGGGTCAGGTATTGGAGGAAGACCTGCAACAGCACCACCTTCAAAGGCAGACCACCGAAGAGTACCCTCCCCTCCGCCAGGAGGAGAAACAACAAGAAAAGACTACCCTACTCACCAAAGTTGCCAAGGCTGACATGGCCATCATGAAAGCCCTTATTAAAATTTCTACATGCACGGGACAAGAAGAAGGAGTGGCAACACAAATAGATACTATCATCTCTGAACACTCCAAGCTGAAAAAACTGATTATTGAACAATTTCAAGAAATTGCCTACCTAAAAGGAAAAATCTCTGTGTTGGAGAAAACAACATCAAGAAACGAGTGCCAAGAAAGAGAAAAAGAAACGGAGCTTCAACCCCCCGTCGAGGCAGAAGAACGAAAAACCTATGCATTGGTTTTGACTTCTGAAACAATGGGCAAACAGGAGATGGCTGAACTCATAAAGACGAGGATTAGCCCCACTGAGGCGGGCCTCCCCGATGCTACCATGAGGGAAGGCAGACAGGGGATAATCCTTACAACGACTTCAAAGGAATCATCTGACAAATTGGAGAAGATTCTTCGAGCAAGAAATGAGTTTCAACAGCTAAAAGTGAAGAAACCAAAACAGAACAGGTTCAATATCAAGGTAATCGGGGTTGATGACGAGCTTGCAAACGACACCCTCCCACAACGAATAATAGAGCAAAATCGCCTGGAGTGCAACCCTGAAGACATTTCGGTCCAGAAATCATGGAAGGGAAAACAGGGAACAACTCTGGTCCTCGCCCTTAACAAGGTAGGACTAACGGCAATCAAGGAAAGAAAATATATCAACATTGGCTGGAGTAGATGCCCTTGGTTCGACCACATCTCAGTTCCTCGCTGTTCAGGGTGTGCACAATACGGGCATACACACTTTGACTGTCAGGGCCCCATCCGCTGCACCAATTGCGGCCGAAAGGGCCATAACCAAAATAAATGCCACGAAGAACCAATCTGCATAGTCTGTGAGAGAGAGGGCTACTCAGGCGACAAGGATCACTCAATGATGTCTTGGCAATGTCCCGCCTACCAAGACAGAGTCGAATTCGAAAAGAAGAAAATTCTGGCTCGGCTAGACTAGCGCGCCAGGCAATAACCTAACTTATTATATCCTTCATATTGTTACGTGAGTAACGAGACAAAGTATTGCGAATATATTCGAAAAATATATTTGCAAGAGCGGTTGCAGCACTGGCCAGTCTGGCTCCGAGCTCGAGCAGCCAGCGAGCCTCATCTTCTTCGTCGGGCGCACACGCGCATTCGCACTATGGTTTGTGGCAGCCTACAGGTAGCATATAACCCCCGTCGGCAAAGGCGCCGTCTCGGCGCATCTAGATGTCAAGATCATTGGGCGAGTGGTACTGCTTCAGGCGTGCGACGTGTACGATGTCGCTGGCCCTAGGGGTGGATGAAGACGGCGAGGCAGCAGGAGTGATTTCATAAGTGACGGGAGTCACCTCACGAAGCACTCTGTAGGGCCCTGTGTACCGAGAGAGCAGCTTGTCAGACAGGCCAACGTGCCTGGTCGGAGACCACAGCAGAACCAACGAACCGGGCGAAAAGTGCACATCGCGGTGTCGTTGGTCGTACCGACGCCGTTGGTTTGCTTGGGAGGTCAGAAGGCGAGCACGAGCGGTTTCGCGTGCGTGGGCGGCCCGGCTGATGGCGTCCAGAGCATATTGTGAAGTTGGAGCTGCTGGTAACGGAATCGTCGTATCGAGGGGTAATGTGGGTTCGCGGCCGAACAGCAAGAAAAAAGGGGAGTAACCAGCCGTGTCGTGGCGCGAAGAATTGTAGGCAAATGTCACGTATGGTAAAGCGATGTCCCAGTCAGAGTGATCTGAGGAAACGTACTTTGCAAGCATGTCAGTTAGGGTTCGGTTCAGGCGTTCTGTGAGGCCATTTGTTTGCGGATGGTACGACGTAGTGAGCTTGTGGCGTGTTGCACAAGAGCGTAGAATGTCCGCTATGACTTTCGATAGAAATGTGCGGCCTCGGTCCGTGAGCAGCTGGCGTGGAGCACCATGTTGCAAGATCACGTCGTGTAGAAGAAAATCGGCGACGTCAGTGGCGCAACTTGTTGGAAGGGCGCGTGTGATTGCGTAGCGTGTGGCGTAGTCTGTGGCCACAGCTATCCACCTGTTGCCAGCAGAAGACAGAGGAAAAGGGCCGAGTAAGTCCAAGCCGACGCGAAAGAAAGGTTCAGTAGAAATATCGAGTGGTTGAAGGCGCCCAGCCGGAAGCGTCGATGGTGTTTTGCGGCGCTGACATTCCTCACACGCCGCGACGTATCTTCTGACGGACCGTGCCAGACCTGGCCAATAGAAGCGACGGCGAATCCGGTCGTATGTGCGGGACACACCCAGGTGACCGGCAGTAGGAACGTCATGAAGTTCGTGGAGTACAGCCAAGCGGAGGTGTTTGGGTATGGCAAGCAGCAGAGATGGGCCGTCTGGATGGAAGTTATGCCGGTATAATGTGCCATTCTGGAATACGAACGAGCGATAGGATCGGTTCGATGGGGAGGAGTCGAGGCGCTCAATGATAGCTCGTAGGGCTGCATCACGGCGTTGCTCGTCGGCTATGTGGTTCAGTTGAGAAACGGAGCACACGCAGGCGTCGTTGTCAGGTATGGTGGCCGATGGGTCAACTGGATAGCGAGAAAGGCAATCGGCGTCCTGGTGCAGGCGTCCAGACTTGTATATCACAGAAAAGGTGTATTCTTGCAGTCGCAGAGCCCAGCGACCAAGTCGACCTGTAGGATCTCTTAAGGATGAAAGCCAGCAGAGCGCGTGGTGGTCGGTGACGACGGAAAAGTGAGTGCCATATAAATATGGACGGAATTTTGAGACCGCCCAGACAAGAGCAAGGCATTCTCGCTCTGTGATCGAATAGTTACGCTCTGCAGGTGTAAGGAGGCGGCTAGCATACGCGATAACGCGGTCGTGTCCCTGTTGGCATTGGGCGAGAACGGCTCCGATACCGTGACCACTGGCATCAGTGCGGACCTCAGTTCGGGCAGATGGGTCAAAGTGGGCGAGGATAGGGGGCGTCGTCAAAAGTGTTATGAGGTGAGAGAAGGCGGCAGCTTGAGTGGACCCCCACGAAAATGGAACGCCTTTCTTCAAAAGATCGGTAAGTGGTTGGGCGATTGCCGCAAAATCTTTCACGAACCGCCTAAAGTAGGAGCAAAGTCCCACAAAGCTCCGGACATCTTTGGCGGATTGGGGTACTGGGAAATTCGTGACGGCACGAATTTTCTCAGGGTCCGGTCTCACACCAGAAGCATCGACAAGGTGGCCCAGCACGGTAATCTGTCGGCGGCCGAAGTGACACTTCGAGGAGTTCAACTGGAGGCCAGCTTTGCGGAAGACGTCGAGAATGGCCGACAGACGCTCAAGGTGGGTCTCAAACGTAGGTGCAAATACGAGGACGTCGTCTAGGTAACACAGGCATGTTGACCATTTGAACCCGTGTAGCAGAGAGTCCATCATACGTTCGAACGTGGCGGGGGCATTGCATAGGCCGAAGGGCATAACCTTGAATTGGTATAGGCCATCTGGAGTGATGAAGGCGGTCTTTTCTTGGTCTTTCTCGTCTACGGCAATCTGCCAATAACCAGAACGAAGGTCGATGGATGAAAAGTAGCGTGCGCCGTGGAGACAATCGAGGGCGTCATCAATACGTGGTAAAGGATACACGTCCTTTTTGGTGATTCGATTTAGATGCCGGTAATCGATGCAAAAACGCCATGTGTTGTCCTTCTTTTTAACCAGGACGACGGGTGACGCCCATGGGCTTGATGAGGGCTCAATAATGCCTTTAGTTAACATCTTATTCACTTCAGCTTGAATAATCTGGCGCTCCGACGCGGACACGCGATACGGTCGACGGTGAATGGGAGCAGCATCACCGGTGTTGATGCGGTGCTTTACAAGAGAAGTTTGGCCGAGTGGGCGGTCGTCAAGGTCGAAGATGTCACGGTAGGAAGCTAGAAGGCGTGCGAGAGCGGCTGATTGCGCTGGGGGAAGGTCAGGGTCGATCATGGGACGTATTGACATGTCGAGGCATGTGGCATCGAGTGGGCGACAAGGAAAATTGGGGCATGCGTCGGCTGCGAAAGTGGTGACGTGATCATCGGCTAAGGACCGCAACGTGGCAATTAGGATGCCTTCAGGGAGGACTTGCTTTGTGAAGCCGAAATTTATGACGGGTAGACGGGTCCGGTTGGAGGCTACAGTTACGATGCAGTGAGGGACGGTGACGTCACGTGCCAGTAGGACATCAGGAATCGGCGTGACGATGTAGTTCCCATCCAATACGGGTGAGGTCGTGGCGAATTCGGTGAATGTGAGGGCTTTAGGCGGTAAGCGGAGGAAGTCTGTGGCAGAAAGGCCGTGTTGAGGTTCAGGGTGAATATCCGGCTGAAGAGGAAGGTCTAAGCAAAGAGTACCAGCGGAACAGTCGATCAGAGCAGAATGGGTCGACAGGAAGTCCATCCCTAAGATGAGGTCATGAGGACAGTTCTGGAGCACCGTGAATAGAACAGGGATGTAACGGTCGGCGATGCGTATGCGAGCCGTACACATGCCAATGACAGGAACAGTGCCGCCATCGGCCACACGTACAGCTTCGGTAGCAGGGGGCGTGAGTACTTTTCTTAAGCGGCGACAAAGATGAACGCTGATTATGGACACATGAGCGCCAGTATCGACTAGTGCCGACAGAGAAATACCGTCCACGTGTACATCGACAAGATTTTTGTTCGTATGAAGCGTCAATGGAGGGTTTGTTTCAGACAGGGATGATGCAGCACTACCTCCAGGGGCTGCACTGTCTAGTTTTCCGTCGGGTACGATGAAAAGTTAGGCGGCGAGTGATGGCGGCGTGGCTGGGGCGACGGGGAACGACGGCGTTGAGGGGACGGAGAACGAGCAGGAAGGCGGCTGTTAGACGTGTCGAAAGCAGGGGCGGTACGGCTGGACGAATACCGGCGAAGATCTTCATATGGGCTATAAGGTGCGAAAAACTGGCTCCTATGTGGCGGCGTCCAGGAGGCACGGCAGTAGCGGGAGACATGTCCAACGCGGTGGCACCGGAAGCAGATCGGTTTGTCGTCAGGAGTTCGCCATTCCGCCGGGTTGCGAGATCGTGGACCAACAAATGGGTCACGTCGAGGTGCATTAATGGGAATTGGTCTGGAGGAGGGGCAAGAGATGGGGCAAGCATCAGGGAACCCGCGGTTGGCGAATTCTTGTCGTACGACCGCCTGAATAACGGAGATCGCGGGGGTTGTCGGTATCGTATGTTCGAAAGAAGTGGGCTGAAGCGGCGCTGGACTTGCTGCTTCAAGTTCCCGTCGAACGATACGCGTTACACTCTGCTCAAAGGGCGGTGTGACGGTAGAATCGGAGCAGGTGGACGTAGCCGCCGTGTTTGGCAACCGAGAAAAAGGAGGGCGCACCCGACGGCTTTTTGCTGTTTCGAAACGGCGGCATTCTTGAATTACACGGTCGATGGTCGAGACGTTAGTGTACACCAGCAAATTGAAGGCGTCGTCCGCGATCCCCTTCAAAACGTGTCCAACCTTTTCAGCCTCAGACATCGCCTCGTCCACTTTTCGGCAAAGAGCGAGAACTTCTTGGATGTATGACACATACGATTCAGTTGGCGACTGGACACGGGTAGCCAGCTCCTGTCGTGCAGCTGCGTGGCGACCGGTCGGGTCCCCAAAGATGTCACGTAGCTTCTCCTTGAACGTGTCCCAGCTGGTGAGTTCGGACTCATTTGTCTCGTACCAGACACGCGGGGTTCCGTCCAAGTAGAAGAGAACATTAGCGAGCATCATGGTAGGGTCCCAACGGTGAGTTTGACTGACCCGTTCATAAAGGCGAAGCCATTTGTCGACGTCGAGGCCAGGTTGCGCAGAAAATGTCCCGGGATCACGTGGTGTTTGGACGGCGACAAAGGTTGTCGGAGAAGCCGCAGATGATGAAGCGGACGCGTTGTCACTGGAAGCCATGGCGGGAAGCTGGAGGATGCGGCCACTGCGGAGCTGCGTGGTGAGGACGGGGATCGTTCCACCTCCACCAAATATGTTACGTGAGTAACGAGACAAAGTATTGCGAATATATTCGAAAAATATATTTGCAAGAGCGGTTGCAGCACTGGCCAGTCTGGCTCCGAGCTCGAGCAGCCAGCGAGCCTCATCTTCTTCGTCGGGCGCACACGCGCATTCGCACTATGGTTTGTGGCAGCCTACAGGTAGCAATATATTTCACAACTTTTCTATAATACAACATGGCCCATACATCTAACGGAACACCATCCCTCTCAGAAATACAAATAATTCAGGCAAACTTAGGCAGGGCATTCAAAGCTAATCAGGCACTTCGAAATTTTCAACAGGAACAAGAATTCGACATATCGGTACTGCAAGAACCGTACTCGCTCAACAACAAAGTCATAGGATTTCCACTGAAGCATAAAATCATAGCCAACAACAAAGACCCAAAGACAGCAATCATAATACACAAAGAAAACATAATCGCTTTTCCAATTAATTTAGAACAAAACTACTAGCAGTCAAGATAAAGAAATGTCAAAAAGAATTGTTAATTATCAACTGCTACTGTCCTCCGAACGACGACGTAGAACCGGCAATGTCAGCAATAGGCAACATCTTACAGAAATTCGCACATATTAAAAAGATAATAATGGGCGACTTCAACTCTAAAAATCAAATTTGGGGAAGCACGGAGACTGATGAAAAAGGAGAAAAAGTCTTGGAGTTCATAGTTCTACACAACCTGACATTAGTAAATGTAAAAGAGTCACCTCCTACTTTTAAAACAAGTAGGGCGCGGGGTTGGATCGATCTCACCATAAGTGACACGAACCTCTACCAGGATATTAAAAGCTGGGAAGTACTTAAAGATTATAATCATAGTGATCATAGATACATTAAAGTTGTTATTACAAACGAAGACTCTCCGGAAGAATACGGTCTAACATTGAAAGGTCAAGCAAAAGTTATGGAAAAGTTACAAACTGATCCCTGGTTTGAGGAAGTGCAGGAGAAAATGAACACAAAGGAAAGTATTGAAGAAATAGTGAATATGCTATACGAGAAAATCGAGAAACTTAAGAAGGATTTCAGTAAAAAGAAAAAACCTCCTAAACAAAAGCCGAACACTTGGTGGTCAATAGACCTAGAAATTGAAAGGAAGAGAGTCAGAGCACTACGAAGGAGGTATCAAAAAGCGAATGGGGATATCAGAGAACAACACAAAAAGGAATACTACAAAGAACTTGACACGTATAACAATATGATAGAACAGGCTAAAAACAACAGTTGGAAAGCTCTATGTACTACGGCTACTAAAAATCCATTCATCCTACCATATAAAATTGCACGAAATGAAATGAAAACTAATGTCACCTTTAGGAGCATCACAAAAGAAAATGGAGAAGTCACAAAGTCTCTTCAAGAAACAATAGAATACATACTAGAAAAATTATACCCCAACTGGACAGGAAGTGATGAACCAGGACACAGCCGAATACAATCAAGCGACAACACCACAAACAACAATATTCAGTGGGGAAATCAGCCATCACAAAACAGAAACGAGAGAACAAAGTTTATCCGGAGACGACCTCCCGTTTACGGAGATTGAAGTAACGCAGGTAATAAAAAAACTGAGGAAAGATGTAACTCCAGGACCAGACAACCTAAAAACTAATCTTATACAGGTGATGTTCGAAAGACACAAGACTTTCTTTGTAATCCCTTTATTGCATGCTTAAAGCACGGACACTTTCCTCAAAGGTGGAAGGAATCTAAAATTATATTGATTCCAAAAGGAAACGGAACAGACAATTCCGAGGAAAACAAATACTGCCCAATTGCAATAAACTCTATTTTGGGAAAAATATTAGAAAAACTCACAAAAGATAGGATCTATTACTTCCTTTTTAAAAATCACCATTTTAATAAAAAACAATTCGGATTCACCCACGGAACGTCGACAACCTTGGCATTGGAAGAAATAATCAAAGGAATAAGCCAAGCGAAAATTGACAAGCTAAATAGCATGATAATAGCACTAGATATCAAAAACGCATTCAACTCTATAAAAGCTGAAGCAGTTACGCAGAAATTAGAAGATTACAAGTGTCCAAATAACCTGATAAAACTAGCGGACAACATTCTACGGAAAAGGAAAATAATCTACGAAAAAGACGGAGTAACAATCAAGAAAACACTAACATCAGGTTCCCCACAGGGATCGCCTTTAAGTCCACTCTGTTGGAATATAACAATAAGTGACCTATTAGAAACTAAGTTTCAAGAAGGAGTACACATACAAGCCTTTGCGGACGATGTGGTATTACACATTACGTTTCGCTCAAGAAAAGAGGTGGAGGAAAAAGCTTCGAAGGTACTGACACTGATAAATTAGTGGACACAGGAAAAAGGAATTTCCCTAAATAAAGGAAAGTCGGAATACATGATAATCGGAAAGCAGTACATTAGCCATCCACCTCAAATAAAAATTGGACAGGATAAAATCAAAAACGTCAATGAAATGAAAATCCTAGGGGTAGTTTTGGACACAAAACTAACATTCCTTCCACATTTAAAATACTTAAAAAAGAAAGTAGACGAAATCACTTACAATTTAAGTCGTACAATAAAAGACGATAAGCATACAAATAGAAACATACTGCAGTTAATATACAAAAGGGGTATAGAACGAATGGTTACATATGCTTCTCCAACATGGTATAGCCGAAAAATCCTTTTCATTAAAAAATTGAAATCAATTCAAAGATTACCTTTACTATTAATAACTAAATCATTCAAAACAGCATCAAATCTTTCACTAAACATCTTGGCAAACACTCCGCCTCTTCATTTGACAATCGAAAAAGAAAACGAATTACACTTTATACTTAAGAAAGGAAAGAACTTCACATGGCAACAGAAAGTATTCACTGAAAATGAAATAATGAAGAAACACGACCATTGGCAAGATCATCCAGCAGACAAGGTTAGAATACCATTTGGAACGACAGAGGAAGAAGTAGATTTAAAAATATACACGGACGGATCGAAGAATGAAAAAGAAGTAGGAGCGGCATTTATAATGCTAAACAAAGATAACCAAATCCAAACGGTGAAAAAATATAAACTTCTAGAATACAGCAGTAATTACGAGGCGGAGATCATAGCAATCCAGAAAGCAATAGAACATATCTCACTTCTGCAGGCCTCCGGTAAATACCAGCTCTTTACAGACAGCCAATCCGCACTCCTGGCAATAAAAAACCCAGATAACGTAAATCCACTTATTTGTAACATCAGGAAAATCTTAAGCCAAGCAAAAGGCATAGATATCAAACTGACTTATGTAAAAGCACACAGTGGAAATATAGGAAACACATTGGCGGACGAATGTAAGAAGCGAGCAAAGCTGGAGAAGAAATATTCGTTCCCATAAAAAAACATTTATATCAAAAGAACTAAAGAAAAAGTTAAACGAAGAATGGAATGAATTATGGAAAAAAGAAGGGAAGCATAGCTACACGTTTACATGGATAAAAAACGTAAATTTTTTTCCGTCGCATTTTCCAACAAATTACTACACATCACAAGCAATAACAGGTCATGGAAGATTTCCATTTTATTTCACGCGATTCGGAATATTACAACAAGCGACATGTTATTGTTCAAAAATAACAGAAAGTTTTGATCATTACTTACAGCAATGTCCCAGTGTAACGAACGAAAGAAATGAATTAAAGCGATTCTTGGGACAAAACCTGCAAAATAGGAAGCCAAAAATATTCAAACAAAAAGAAACAATAAAAATACTTGAAACAATAGTCGAAAAAACTAACGAGGCCATCCTTCAATGCTGAAAATCGAGGATACACTAAGGACTTCTAAAACCCCTAAAGAAAACAAGGAGTGCTTACAGATAACAAGAAGCGCTTATCAAACCCAAAAGAAAACAAGCAGTGCTCCTTATGGGAAATGGCTAAAAAACCAATATTGGAGAGGATACCTCGGCTCTCATTTCCCACGGGCACTGGAAACCACACGCACACAGAAACAACACCAGAACCTAGAACTATCAGAATAAACACATGTCAAGAATCAACGACCGGCGGCTGTCAACGATCAAGACCGGTGGACATCAAGAATCAACGACTGGCGGACTCGAGGCCTCGAGGCCTAGAAGAACACCGGACAAGGACGAAGGAACACCACCTTCTCAAGATCAGGAGAAGAATGAAGACCATAGGCATTAGGCATTAGCAAATTCAGTTAAATTTAAAATATAAAACTTAAAATTAAAATAAAACAAAATTTGAACCTAGACATAACTGACTCTACATCAACTATATTATTATACCCCACAATTAACCTTCCTTACTTTTGAAAGCACTAATAAATGCCCGTTGACTAGCTGGCCCGCTCCCCAGCCCGTGGATTCCTGGTGGTAGTCTTCTCACCTTACTACCTTTCTCACTCAACTATTCTTCCCTTCCCTTCCCTTTTATCTCTTCCCCTCTCTTCTCTCTACCACACTTTCCTTACTTCCCCTTTTTCAATCCATCCAACTAATCCTCAACTGATCCCATTCTTCCTCCTACTCTTCCCTTATACCTCATCCTATCTCTCTCTATTCCACTCCTTTCCTTACCTGTGAAAAAGGGTTTATTGACGACTGTTGCGACGGTGGTCCTACGAAGAAACACGATCGTGCAAGAGCAACGGTCAAGCAGATGCCGGCGATGATCAGCACGAGCCGAGCGAGCGAAGCCCAGCACCCAGTACCCAAGCGGTGGCGATGTTGCTTGCCAACGACGCTCTTTCTTCTTCACAATTTGCCCCCGCCGAAAAAGAGCCATCCTGGCGACCTAAGAGTCTGGAGGCAGAGGGCTATAATATGGCTTAAGGCGGGCGACGTGGACGATGTCACGTCCACGCCGGCGCATGTCGTCAGATGGGGAAAGTGGCTCGATGAGAAAATTCACCGGCGAGGTTTGCTCCAAAACGCGGTATGGGCCCTCGTACTTTGGAACGAGTTTTGAGGAAATGCCGGGGGTTTGGTAAGGAACAGCCAGCCATACAAGTGATCCCGGGGAATAGCTGGGGCTTTGTGAAGAGTCGACGTTGTTTTCTTTCTGGCGCTGTTGTTCTCGAGACGTAAAGGTGCGTGCGAGTTCACGGCACTCTTCCGCATTTCGGGCAGCTTCGGACACAGATGGGCATTCGGATGCGTCAGCACGGTATGGAAGGAGAGTATCGATGGTGTGGGATGGTTCGCGTCCATAAAGAAGAAAGAAAGGTGAAAATCCAGTGGTAGACTGTGCCGCGGTGTTATATGCGAACGTAATGAATGGAAGAATGCGATCCCAGTTAGTATGATCGGATGTCACATACATGGCGAGCATATCGCCAAGGGTGCGGTTAAATCTTTCCGTGAGCCCGTTAGTCTGCGGGTGGTATGCCGTGGTCTTGCGATGAACAACATGGCATTCAGAAAGCAGAGACGTGACGACTTCTGATAGAAAAGCTCGACCTCGATCGCTTAGTAGTTCTCGAGGTGCACCATGTCGTAATATGAAGCGATGAAGGATGAAGGATGCTACGTCCCGCGCAGTGGCACTTGGAAGGGCGGCGGTCTCAGCGTAGCGTGTTAAATGGTCCACAGCGACTATAATCCACCGATTTTCATCTGATGTTGTCGGTAGAGGGCCATAGAGATCAATTCCGATTCGATCGAAAGGTTTGGCAGGGCACGGAAGCGGTTGAAGCGCACCGGACGAGTGGAAAGGCGGTGATTTGCGACGTTGACAGTCAGGACAGCCCATAACGAATTTTCGAACGAAATTATACATTCCGCGCCAGTAGAAGCGATGGCGAATGCGTTCGTAAGTTTTGAAAACTCCGGCATGACCACATTGGGGATCGTCGTGAAAGGAGGCGCAGATTTGTGATCGCAAGCTGCGCGGGACAACCAAGAGCCACTTACGACCTTCGGGGGCGTAGTTGCGTCGGTGTAGTAGCCGATCACGAATGGCGAAATGACCAGCTTGACGTCGGAGAGATCGTGGTACCGCAGTGGTTGACGATCCAGAAAGACAGTTAAAAAGAGAAGCGATCCACGGGTCCTTGTGTTGTTCACTGGTAAAGGAGTCGAGGTCGAGAGATGCGATGGAGATACCAGTGGTTCCGCAGGCCGAGTCGGGAGGTAAAGGCGAACGCGACAGGGCGTCGGCGTCAGAATGCTTGCGTCCGCTGCGATAGATGACACGAATGTCGTACTCCTGGATTTGCAGTGCCCACCGAGCTAGGCGGCCAGAAGGGTCTTTCAATGTGGCGAGCCAACAAAGTGCATGGTGGTCCGTTACCAGGTTGAATGGGCGACCGTACAAATAAGGGCGGAACTTGCGTAGCGCCCACACTAGCGCCAAGCACTCTTTTTCAGTGACGCTGTAATTGGCCTCAGCTTTAGTAAGTGTGCGACTCGCATAAGCGACGACGTATTCGGAGTAGCCCGGCTTGCGTTGGGCGAGGATGGCGCCTAGACCAACCCCACTAGTGTCTGTGTGAACTTCCGTTGCAGCTGTTGGGTCGAAATGCCGAAGAATTGGAGGAGATGTTAGCAGACTACGGAGCGTGGCAAACGCGACGTCGCAGTCAGAAGACCAGGATGAAAGGTCTGCATCACCGCGTAGGAGGTTGGTCAGTGGTGACATGATCGATGCAAAATTTCGCACGAAGCGCCGGAAGTACGAACATAGTCCGACAAAACTGCGTAATTCTTTCAGTGTTGTAGGTTTCGGGAACTCAGCGACTGCTCGCAGTTTTGCAGGGTCGGGTCGAACACCATGCTTGGAGACGATGTGCCCTAAGATGGACAGCTCTCGCGCGGTGAAGCGGCACTTTTTAAGGTTCAGTTGGAGCCCAGCGTTGGTTAAACACGTCAGAACCAGTTGGAGCCGAAGCAGATGCGTAGGAAAATCGGGAGAGAAAACGACAATGTCGTCGAGGTAGCATAGACACACAGACCACTTCAGTCCACGCAGTGTGTTGTCCATGAGCCGTTCAAACGTGGCAGGAGCATTACAAAGACCAAATGGCATTACGTTAAATTCGTACAGGCCATCTGGTGTAATGAACGCAGTTTTCTGGCGATCAGCTTCTGCCATAGGAACCTGCCAGTATCCAGATCGTAAGTCTAAGGAGGAGAAGAATTCGGCTCCTTGTAGGCTGTCAAGGGCGTCGTCTATGCGCGGTAATGGATAGACGTCTTTCCGCGTCACCTTGTTTAATCGCCGGTAGTCGACGCAAAATCGAATCGATCCATCTTTTTTTCGAACTAGAACGACAGGAGATGCCCAAGGACTGTGCGATGGTCGAATAACGCGACGGCGTAGCATCTCTTCGACCTGGTCGTTGATGACGTGACGTTCTGCAGCAGAGACACGGTACGGTCTTTGACGCAATGGCTGGTGCGAACCGGTGTCAATGTAGTGGTGCACTGCGGAAGTCCGACCCAATTGCGGCTGAGAAACGTCGAATGAATTCGCGAAGTGCTGGAGGAGATTAAGAAGCTCGGCGCGTTCATGGGAACTTAAGGTGTCGGCGATGGAACTCGAGAAGGTGTCACTCGATGAGCACTCCAGTGGGGAAAGGGCATGAAGTTCGGTCGAGGCGCTACTGCACGATTCGTCTGGCATGTTAAGGAATAAACAGGAATCGAGGTACTCCACTCGACCGAGACATTCGCCGGCAAGTAGCGTAAGCGGTGCAGAAAGGGGGTTGTGGACGAAAATATTGCTTCGGCCCGCAGTGACGTCGAGTGTAGCGAAAGGCAAGGAAACGGCTCTGCGGCTCATGAAAATGTCGGAAGGTGTAAACATTACTGTAGCATCGTTATAGTCATCGCAGCAAACCGGGACAACGGCAAGAGAGGCTGGCGGAATTTCAGTGTCCTCACGCACGACAAGTTTTGGCGACCGCTGAAGGGTTTCGTGCAAAGGTTCGTCACACAGGTGCGAAAATTGAACTTCAGCGCGTGCGCAGTCGATGATGGCATGATGATTTGACAGAAAGTCCCACCCTAGGATAACGTCATGCGAGCACACCGAAAGGACGATGAACTCGACAACGTACATAGAGCCTTGGATGAATATGCGGGCCGTACAGGTGCCAAGAGGTCGAACTTGTTGTGCGCTAGCTGTACGAAGCGATAGTCCAGAGAGCGGCGTGGTCACTTTGCGTAGGGAGCGGCAGAGCTGGGCGGCTATAACAGAAACGGCAGCACCTGTGTCGACGAGGGCAAAGGTAGAAACACCATCGACATATATAGCGACGACGTTAGCTGGTGAAGTGCGAGGACTTGAGCATTTCGACGACGGCGCAGTTCTTGCCTCTGGAACTGCGGCGTTTAGTTTTCCCGGTTGGAGGAAGCGGGTCTAGGACGCATTGGGGACAGTGATCGCCTGCGAGGAGATGGGGAGCGGGGAGAGTGAGTTTGAGGCTGGTGTGACCGAGACTCAGGAAAGTTAGTGCATCTATACTGCGGTGAGGGATAGGGAGCAGGTATGTGCATGGGCTGTGGGTCATACGGTAACGGCCGAGTAGCGTCGCGGAGTGGTTGGAAGCGACGGCGACAATATCGGGCCACGTGTCCTGGAGTACCGCAGGCGTAGCAGATCGGTCGATTGTCAGGAGTGCGCCAGGAATTGCTGACTCGTGGTGCGGCCCAAGGTGTCGAAAATGGGGCGGAGTGGAGAGCGACTGAAGACATGGGTGGCAAATGTTGCTGGCGGGGTGTGCTACGTACCACCTGGGCATACGTAAGGGGCGCGGCCACGGGCTGCATAGCCGGCGCATGGGCAACAGGCATGGCCACAGGCTGCTGGTGGGCAGCGACGGGAACAGCCTGAGCTACCTCTTCGGCAATAACGTCGCGGAGTGGTGAGGGCAGACGAGAGGACGGCGGCTGCTGCGTGAAGGGAATCAACGACAGTTGCCGAGCTACTTCTTCACGCACAAAGTCTTTAATCTCTTGCAGGGTTGGTGCGTGGTCGGGAACGGAAGTGAGACTGGAGAGCGAGTCGGCGTGTGAGGAAAATGGCCGAGTCAGGGCGCGCTGCTTGCTCAACTCGTCGAAACTTTGACACAAAGTGACAAGTTCCGCAACGGTGGCAGGATTACGGGCGAGGAGCAGCTGATATGCACCGTCATTTATCCCTTTGAGGATGTGTTGAATCTTCTCCGAGTCGGGCATGGTGGTGTTCACACGGTTGCAAAGACCAATAATGTCTTCGATGTAGCTGGTGAAAGATTCCGTTGGCTTTTGTGCGCGAGTCCGCAAGCGTTGTTCGGCTCTGGACTTGCGGACTGCGGGTCGGCCAAAAACGTCAGCAAACAAGGTTTTAAAGATGGACCACGTCGTGATGTCGTTTTTGTGGTTATTATACCACATTTCGGCCACGTCAGTGAGGTAAAAGATGACGTAAGTCAATTTGTCCGCGTCATCCCACTTGTTGTTAGCGCTCACCAGTTCATAGTTAGCGAACCAGTCTTCCACGTCGGTCTCATCAGCTCCGCTAAAGACCTTGGGCTCTCGCAAACGAAGAACGCCGGGGTTGCTGGGGGATGGAGTGGAAGAGCCAGGTTGCGCGTTGTTGGTAGCCATGATGGGAGGTAGCGTTCGGTTGCGCAGCTCCAGGTTCAGGCGACGGCGAATGGCAGCACCCAGGTTCAGAGGACGGGAAATGCCAGCACCTTCCACCAATTGAAAAAGGGTTTATTGACGACTGTTGCGACGGTGGTCCTACGAAGAAACACGATCGTGCAAGAGCAACGGTCAAGCAGATGCCGGCGATGATCAGCACGAGCCGAGCGAGCGAAGCCCAGCACCCAGTACCCAAGCGGTGGCGATGTTGCTTGCCAACGACGCTCTTTCTTCTTCACACCTGCGATACAGTAGTGGTGCAGGCTCTTCTCTTCTCACAATATGTCCCTATCTACTAGCCACGGGAGCGGCCACGTCAGCAAGCACGGGTAAGTGGGCTCTGCACATATCCACCTATTACTTCAGTAATTTTGGTTCTAAGAGGGTCAGAGTGGTGTCTACTTGTTCGTGACGTTACAAGCAGTCTAACCGCTACAGTTACTGCTATCACAAACAAATAATTCAAATTTTAGGAGCAAAAAACAGTGGGAATCTTTGAAAACAACAGCAGTCGGACCACGTGTTTTTTACGATCGCTTATAACTTCGCTGATATTCTACCGAGAGACTTCCTATTGATATAGTTGAAAGTCCTTAGGGTAGACTTGACGCTGCTGAAGTTTGATCAGGCTAGGTTTAATAGTTCCATAGTTATTTCGCAATCAAAATTAGGCCTAATCATTAAAAAAAGTAAATTGGTAATATATTCTCGCAAACGCATTTAAATTTTGTCCGCTTGATATATTATTAAACAGCACCCCATAGGCTACCAGGAGGCCCAATTCCGTAAACTCTAGACCCTTAATTAAGGTTGTAATCACCAAAAAGCTCATCTCAATAAAACACTTTTTTAAAAAAGATCTACAAATGCCAAAAAGATCTACAAAAATCTACAAACAGTCCGGTTTCTTCAGTGTAAAAATATTTTTGATAGCTTAAGGCAACCAGAAGTTACACAGTTGAAAAGAATTTAACGAGAAACGCTAATAAACGTGGGGCGCCCGCGTCTTTCCTCGCTCTCGCTCAGAGGAGGAGGGCGGCCCTCGCTCTCGCTCAGAGGAGGAAGGCGGCTCGCCGCTCGGGGAAAGGGTGCTCTCGTCAGATCGGAGCCTTGGACCACGTTTTTTTTTCTCGTTCAATCGCGGAAAAAGTACTTCGATAGACTCGGGCAACTAAGAGTTAAGGAGTTAGAAAGAATTCAACGAAGATCGTAAATAAACGTTGGCGCCCGCGTCATCCTTTGCCCTTGCTCAGAGTGGCAACGTCCTGCAATCGGGGAGGAGGCCCATAGGCACGCCCATAGGAACCAAGCTTTCACTTTTTTTTTCTTTCCTCGACTGGGTCACTTCAGCCAGCCGGAGTTGCGGACGACGGAAAGATAGAGTAAGCACAGAATGGGGAAGAACTCAAAAGATAAAAAGACTACCAAGGCGAAGAGTGGCAAGGGAACAGGGGACAAATCTCAGGACTTCTTGAAGGGTGACCGGGTGGTAGCACCTAAGCGCACTGAAGTGGAAACAGAGACGGAGTCGTCCGAGGACGACACGGGCGGTTCCTGGGATACAGTCTGCGACAAAAGGTCATTGAGGCAGGAGCGCCGAGCACGAAAGGCAGGCAGACACATTGACTCGCAGGAATCCCAGGCAAAAGATGATTCCAGTGCAGATGAAGACAACAACAACACTGGAAAAGCCTCGGCCGCCCTATTTCAAAGAGCTGACAAAAAGGAGAAGTCATATGAGCGGGAATTTCCAACGTTGGTTTCATCTGACGCTGAAACGCTGGGGGACGAAGGGAAAAGCAAGGCATCACCCTTGGCAAAATTAATGAAAGCGGACAAGAAACTGTTCAAGGCAGTCTCAGTAATTGCAGCCGAGACGGCCGAAAACGAGATAGTCGCGGCACAGTTGGACCACATAATCGACGAGATATCGAAAATGAAATCTCTGATTTTGGAGGCTACACACGAGGTTGCAGGCCTTCGGGGAGAGCTGCGAGCGGTCCGAGAGACAATGGGGAGCGGTCAGGGTCCCACCAAAACTATGGCAGATGTGATACGCAGCTCTGCCCAGGGAGAGATTATTGGGCAACTTGGCTCCCCAAAACAAAGAGAGGCCATAGTGGTGAGATCAAGCACACACGGAGCAGAGGAGCTATCAAAATTGATAGCACGTAACATCGACCCGTGCTCCCTCGGACTCAGAGATGTGGAAATGCGACCAGTTAGGAGCGGGGTGGTGATTTCATCCACCTCAAAAGAGGCAATCGCCTCGCTCCAGAAGGAACTGCAAAGTAATGAAGCCACTGGGAAAGCAATTGAGGTGACGCAGGCAAGAAAGCGGCTACCGCAGATAAAAGTAGTCGGAATTAGTGAGGAATTATCAGACGTAGAAATCAAGGCGTGCTTGATAACCCAAAATGATCTGCGATGCACTTCAGATGACTTTGTCCTCACCAAGTCATGGAAGGGAAGGGGGGGAATAACCAAGTGCTTCGATATCACTGGGCGAGCCAGCGAAGCGTTGAAGGGGCGGTCACACCTCAACATCAAGTGGACCCGCTGTCGCTTCTTCGACAACACATTCATCCCACGCTGTAAAAACTGCGCTCAGGCCGGGCACGTCGAGAAGTTCTGCAGGGGGCAGCCAAGGTGCACTGACTGCGGGGGGGCACACCATCTCAGGCAGTGCGGGAGCACAGAGAAAAACTGGTGTGCCTGTGAACGCGAACTCCCCCTTGCGAACAGAGACCACTCGTTCTTAAGCCTGGACTGCCCGGTGTTTAAATAGGCACAGGCAAGACGGACCAGAGAAATAATAGCCCATCTATAAAGGTATAAAGGCTTAATTGAAATACAAACCAGAGAAGAAGGTCCTAAAACCGATAAGTAAGAGAAAGGGGAAAGGAGAACACAAACAACATGAACAGTACGCAATCACTGAGCATACTTCAAATAAACCTAGGCCGCTCAATCCAAGCAACAAAGAACATTAACATCACTCACTTAGATCACAAACAAGACATCTCTTTTTTACAAGAACCATACTTTTTAAAAAACAAGGTAATAGGTTTCCCATTAAAAACTCGAATTATACAGGGCAGCGACAATCCAAAAACCGCAACAATAATACATAATGAAAACATCGAAATATTTCCTATGAGAACAACACAAACAATGATAATTGTTAAGCTAACCCGGAACAACGTAGAGTTAATAACAATAAACTGTTACTTCCCACCACAGACAGATACACTACCTCTAATACTAGAAATTGAACAATTCCTAAGACAAATCCAGCCAGGAGAAAATGTACTCCTGGTAGGTGACTTTACTTCTAAAAACACAATATGGGGAGGAGAGGTAACAGACAAGAGAGGTTTAGAATTAGCAGAATTTGTAAACCGCCACGACCTCAATGTGCTCAATGATCCCCAGGCACAGCCAACTTTTCAAACAAAAAACGGAAGGAGCTGGATAGATCTCACAATTTGTTCCACGCCATTGCTCAGACAATTAAGAACTTGGGAGGTGATGGACGAGGAAAGCGGCAGCGATCACCGGTACATCAAAGTGGAATTTTTTGAGATCACCAGCACAAAAGAGAAACGTCTTACCAAAATGGGCGAAAAGAAGGTATTGGATGCATTATGTTGAGACTTATGGATCAAGGATACGGCACAAAGAAAAATAGAAAACAAGAACCAACTAGAAATTATAGTGACCCAGTTTTACAAAAAAATAGAAGACTTAAAAAAGAAATTTGCAAAGAACGTGAAGAAGGTAGATCAAAAACAAAAGCCGTGGTGGAAGCCAGAGTTAGAAATTCAGAGGAAAAAAGTACGAGCCATGCGAAGGCGATACCAAAGATGCACCGATGACCCGAGGAATCACTTTAAATCACTTTACCTCGAAGGACTCAAACAATATCAGAAAGAAATACAGGACGCCAAGAATAAATCTTGGAAGGATTATTGCAGTAAGCAGGACAAGAACCCCTTCTCCCTTCCATACAAAATAGCGGCTGATAAAATAAAAAGAGAGGTAGTCTTCCAGAGTCTCATAAAAGAAAATGGAGAAGAAACAAAGACCAAAGAGGAAACCGTTCGATATATATTGCAAAACCTCTACGGAACTGAGGCTACCACCTCGGAAACAATGCAAAACGACAGCATCCATAAGGAAACAGAAGACGATGCAAGGGAGATTATTGAACTAACCGAACTGGAAGTCGACCACGTTATAAATAATATTAGAAGGAAGATCAGCCCAGGACCCGACCAGATAAATACCGGATTTATGCAATCACTCTACCACGCGCACAAGCAATTCTTTATTAAGATATTCAATGCAGCACTCCAATTCGGACATTTCCCTTCTGCCTGGAAAACATCACAAGTCAATCTAATCCCCAAAAGCAGAGAACACAGCCCGCAGGCAGCCCACAAATTTAGACCCATTGCCATAAATTCTATACTCGGGAAAATCTTCGAAAAGCTGCTATATCATCGTCTCTATTATTACTTTGAAACAAATAATCTCTTCCCGGACAATCAATTTGGATTTACAAATGGCAAATCGGCCATCACCGCACTGTATAAACTAAAACGGGACATAGTACATTCCCTTGAAAACAAAGAAAACATCATAGTAATTTCATTAGACATAACCAACGCATTTGGAAATATAATTGTCGATAGAGTAAAAAAAAGATTTAGGGATTTAGAAATACCCAAGGATCTGAGTCAATTGGTATTGCACATGCTAGAAGATAGATCAATCAGTTATGAACTGGGGAAAAACAAAATACAGCTAAAGCTGAACAAAGGAGCACCACAAGGCTCCCCCTTAAGTCCGTTTCTATGGAATGTAATTGTTTCCGAATTGTTAGTGGCAGAAATGCCAGAAACTACCACAATACAAGCATTCGCGGATGATTTACCACTAGTGGTTAGGGGTAAAAGTAGAGCCAAACTAGAAGCGGAGGCGGCGAAGGCACTGACGATCATACACGAATGGAGCACCCGGAATGAGCTGAACTTCAGCCTGGAGAAATGTGAATTCATCAACCTAGGGGTCGCGTATAAGAATAGATCTCCAGTCATTAAAATTAATGGCATTTCAATTAAGAGAGTCCAACAAACGAAAATTTTGGGGGTGATATTCGACAGCAAACGTTCGTTTATACCACATTTAAAAATGGTGAAGCAAAGAATCCAAAGGATCACGTCTGGTCTGGCACATTTTACAGGAGCGAATTGGGGCATGACACCAAAACACCTCCGACAAATCTACTTAGGGGGAATCGATTGCATGATAGTATATGGCTCTCCAATATGGTACCCGGCAATATCCGCACGGAACAAAAATAACACAGAGAAGATAAATAGACTGAAGGCAATTCAGAGAATCCGCTTGTCAAAAATTGCTAAATCTTTTCATACAGTATCGAACGCAGCTCTAAATACTGTCTGCAACATTCCCCCGGTACACATAACAATAGAAAGAGAAAACACAATTTTTAACATCATTCATGGAGACGGAATATTCGTGTTTAATGGTCAGGCTTTCGGGAAAGAAGATATCGCCACCAAGATTCGGCCATTCCGAACACACCCAGCAAAAAAGAGAAAATATGACTACTCAAAGTCAATCGAGGCAACCGACTACAGCTTTTATACCGACGGATCGGCTATGGAAAACAAAATTGGTGCAGCCTTCGTCATCATAGACAAGTTGGGCAGAGCAATAAAATACAAACAAATGAAACTTCCAGAGCACTCAAACAATTTCGAAGCTGAGACAGTAGCTATCTATGAAGCCATAAAAGAAATGGGCACAATGAGCCAAACTAATACATACCAGATAGTAACAGACAGTTTATCAACACTAGAAGCTCTCAAAAACCCAAATAACACGAACCCATTCGTTCATAAAATTAGACAACAACTAAACCAATTAGAAAATATTAAAGTAAGACTTGTATATACGCCGGCACACATGGGAACTACAGGTAACGAGCTTGCCGACCAATTGGCTAAGGAGGCGACCAAAGAGGGCGAAGAATACTCAGTTCCAATGTCAATATCATTCATCAAA
>NC_134706.1:172075746-172088246 GCF_043290135.1 Rhipicephalus microplus | reverse complement strand
CGTGCAAGAGGTGTCAGAGCTAGCGAACTTGTGGCACGAGCAACAGGTCACTGAAAGCCTATGGATGACGGTGTTAGAGGAAAAGAAAAAGAACGAGAAAGCACTGCGGTGTGCCGTGCGTAGGGACGAGCGCGCGTGCCACATGCCGCCGAAATATGGGTGTCGAAGAAAACAGAGTGCCGCGCGTAACAAGTGGCGCGCGTGTTACAGAGAGATATGCTCCAACGCATGAAAGTGTACGCAGGTGTCCTAAGGCGGTTCAACCAGTTTTTTTGCTCATTTTGATGCCGCCCCGGCTGACGCGGTTTTCGTTTTTCCGTGCCGCCCCGGCTGACGCAGTCTTTGAGCCGCCCCGGCTGACGCGGTTTTTGCACCGCCCCGGCTGACGCGGTTTTTGCGCCGCCCCGGCTGACGCGGTTCGGACTTAGCACTTTTCGGCTGACCCCGGCTGGCGGCTCACTCACTCGATCGCCACGTCTGTTTGCCCCGGTGGTGCCACCACCAGGCTTTAGCGGGAGCTTTTTTTTCTTTGTTTTCTTTTGATTAAGCGCGGGCTTTTTTCTTTGTTTTCTTTTGATTAAGCGCGGGCTTTTTTCTTTGTTTTCTTTTGCATTAAGCGCGACATTTTTTTCTTTGTTTTTTTTTGCATTCGCCCCGGCAGACGCGTTTTTTTTCTTTCGCCCTGGCTGACGTGGTTCCCCCCAAGCCCTTTTCGCTCGTCCCGGCTGACGCAGTTTTCGCGCCGCCCCGGCTGACGCAGTTTTCGCGCCGCCCCAGCTGACGCGTTTCGTGCCGCCCCGGCTGACGCGGTTTTTGCGCCGCCCCGGCTGACGCGGTTCGGACTTTGCACTTTTTGGCTGACCCTGGCTGGCGCCCCACTCACTCGATCGCCATGTCTGTTTGCCACAGTGTTCCCGGTGGTGCCGCACCCGGGCTCGCCCCGGCAGACGCGTTTTTTTTTCTTTCGCCCCGGCTGACGCAGTTTTTGCGCCGCCCCGGCTGACGCAGTTTTCGCGCCGCCCCGGCTGACGCGGTTTTCGCGCCGCCCCGGCTGACGCGGTTTCGTGCCGCCCCGGCTGACGCAGTTTTTGCGCCGCCCCGGCTGACGCGGTTCGGACTTTGCACTTTTTGGCTGACCCTGGCTGGCGGCCCACTCACTCGATCGCCATGTCTGTTTGCCACAGTGTTCCCGGTGGTGCCGCACCCGGGCTCGCCCCGGCAGACGCGTTTTTTTTTCTTTCGCCCCGGCTGACGCAGTTTTCGCGCCGCCCCGGCTGACGCGGTTTCGTGCCGCCCGGCTGACGCGGTTTTTGCGCCGTCCCGGCTGACGCGGTTTTTGCCGCCCCGGCTGACGCGGTTCGGACTTTGCACTTTTTGGCTGACCCTGGCTGGCGGTCTACTCACTCGATCGCCATGTCTGTTTGCCACAGTGTTCCCGGTGGTGCCGCACCCGGGCTCGCCCCGGCAGACGCGTTTTTTTTCTTTCGCCCCGGCTGACGCAGTTTTCGCGCCGCCCCGGCTGACGCAGTTTTCGCGCCGCCCCGGCTGACGCGGTTTTCGCGCCGCCCCGGCTGACGTGGTTTCGTGCCGCCCCGGCTGACGCGGTTTCGTGCCGCCCCGGCTGACGCAGTTTTTGCGCCGCCCCGGCTGACGCGGTTCGGACTTTGCACTTTTTGGCTGACCCTGGCTGGCGGCCCACTCACTCGATAGCCATGTCTGTTTGGCACAGTGTTCCCGGTGGTGCCGCACCCGGGCTCGCCCCGGCAGACGCGTTTTTTTTTCTTTCGCCCCGGCTGACGCAGTTTTCGCACCACCCCGGCTGACGCGGTTTCGTGCCGCCCCGGCTGACGTGGTTTTTGCGCCGTCCCGGCTGACGCGGTTTTTGCCGCCCCGGCTGACGCGGTTCTGACTTTGCACTTTTTGGCTGACCCTGGCTGGCGGCCCACTCACTCGATCGCCATGTCTGTTTGCCACAGTGTTCCCGGTGGTGCCGCACATGGGCTCGCCCCGGCAGACGCGTTTTTTTTCGCCCCGGCTGACGTGGTTTTTTCTTTTCACTCGCCCCAGCTGACGCGGTTTTTTCGGTGCCCCACCGTTCGAGTAGACGCGGTTGGAACATTGCGTTTTTTTCTTGTTTTCCCAGTTTTCACGCTCTCACTCGCCAATCCTCACGTTCTCCGCACAGTGTTTGTATCCTGTTGTGTGAGACCCGAACTTAAGCCGCAGTTTAGGCTCTGCGTTTTTCCGTCTTTGTTTTTTGTTTCCGCCGTGGCTGAAGTGGATTTTTCGGTGCCTCGACGCCCCGGTAGTCGCGGTTTTTCCGTTTCCGCACGGCCCCGGCTGACTCACAACCAACAATTTTCAGTTTGAAGTGTAAAAAAATCTGCAGGTGTTGACGTAACTGACTTGCCCCGTACCCTTGAGTACATCCATGAAGTTCTCATAGTATTACTAAATCGCACTATTCCAAGTGGAGAAATTCCCATGAACTTGCAAACCTCTACACGAAAATTGGTACGCGTGATAAAGTTGAAAATCATCGTCCAATATCAAATCTGCCTTCTATAGCACAAATACTAGAAAAAAAACACTTGTTCGCCGTTTACTGCGCCGTGACTGGCAGCACTCTGGCGAAGCGAAACGGGGCCGATTCGAGGACCATATCGGCGTCTTTCGACGTGCTCGCCGGCGACCGTCGCACGAGTACGGCAAAGCGCGTCTGCCGGGGCGCCGTTTGCGAAGCCGACGCAAAAGTGGGAACCGCCGCTCGGATCTTCGCCGTTTTTGCAGGAGTGAGTGGCGGCCCTCCTGCGAGACCAAGAAGCATCAATTCGCGCACGATTTCGGCGCCTTTCGACGTGATCGCCGGCGACCGTCGCTCGAGTAGGGCAAACCGCGTCTGCCGGGGCGGGCTTCGGGACGCCGATGCGAAAGTGGGAAACGCTGCTCGGATGTTCGCCGTTTTTGGCCGAGTCAGTGCGGGCACTCCGGCGAAGCCAAACGGGGCCGATTACGGCACGATATTGGCGTATTTCGACGTGCGCGCCGGCGACCGTCGCACGAGTACGGTAAACCGCGTCAACCCGGGCGGAGTTCGGGACGCCGATGCGAAAGTGGAGAACGCCGCTCGGATCTTCGCCGTTTTTGGAGGAATGAGCTGCAGCACTCCGGAGAAGCCAAGGAGCGCCAATTCGCGCATGATATCAGCGTCTTTCGACGTGCTCGCCGGCAACCGTCGCACGACTACGGCAAAGCGCGTCTGCCGGGGCGAGGTTTGCGACGCCGACGAAAAAGTGGGAAGCGCCGCTCGGATCTTCGCCGCTTTTGCAGGAATGAGTGGCGGCACTCCGGTGAAGCCAAGGAGCGCCAATTAGCGCACGATATCGGCGTCTTTCGACGCGCTCGCCGGCGACCGTCGCACGAGTAGGGCAAACCGCGTCTGCCGGGGCGGGGTTTACGACGCCGACGCAAAAGTGGGAACCGCCGCTCGGATGTTGGCCGTTTTTGGCAGAGTGAGTGCTGGCACTCCGGCGAAGCGAAAGAGTGCAAATGCGACCACGAAAGTGGCGTATTCGGACGTGCTTGACGGCGACCGCCGCAGGAGTACGAAAAACCACGTCAGCCGGGGCGAGCGACCCACGGCGGTCTGGGTGCTTATCGCTGCTATTATAGGGGCACCGCGGCAGACGCAGAAAAAAAAATTTTTTTCGACCTCCTTTTTTGCTGGTCGACCTCGGGTAACCCAGGTCGCAATGGGAGCCGCGCACAAAAGCGGCGTCGCTAGACGCGTTCGCGGGCGCTAGTCGCACGAGCTCGGCAACCGCGTCAGCCGGCGCGGAGTTCGGGACGCCGACGGCTAAGTGGGAACCGCTGCTCAGATGTTCGCCGTTTTTGGCCGAGTGAGTGCTGGCACTCCGGTGAAGCCAAGGAGCGCCAATTCGCGCACGATATCGGCGTCTTTCGACGTGCCCGCCGGCCACCGCCGCACGAGTACGGCAAACCGCGTCTGCCGGGGCGGGGTTTGCGACGCGTACGAAATAGTGGGAACCGTCGCTTGTATGTTCGTCGTCTTTGGCCGAGCGAGTGCTGGCACTCCGGCGAAGCGAAACGGGGCCAATTCGCGCACGATATCGGCGTCTTTCGACGTGCCCGCCGGCCACCGTCGCACGAGTACGGCAAACCTCGTCTGCCGGGGCGGGGTTTGCGACGCCGACGCAAAAGTGGGAACCGCCGCTCGGATGTTCGCCGTTTTTGGCAGAGTGAGTGCTGGCACTCCGGCGAAGCGAAAGAGTGCGAATGCGACCATGAATGTGGCGTATTTGGACGTGCTTGACGCCGACCGCTGCAGCAGTACAAAAAACCACGTCAGCCGGGGCGAGCGACCCACGGCGGTCTGGGTGCTTATCGCTGCTATTATAGGGGCACCCCGGCAGACGCAGAAAAAAAATGGGGACATGGCGTGCGTCACCGTGCGGCTTCGCAGCGTTGCCGAAGTCGCCGAGTCCTTCGACTGAGCCGAACGGCGGACAGGGAACGTTGGTCGGCCGTTCTAACCTGTCGGTGCCACGCCGAGACGTCGTTAAGGAAAACCGCGTCGTCGGCCCTTACGACGCCGTCGGGTCGTTGTACGTTTGGTGTCCAGCGTGTCTGCGGCGAGTAGCGGACACGTCGTTCACGACTTCGGTCTTTCGCAGTCGACGCGAACTTGCGGAGAGTCGTGGTGCCTCACGTTTTCGGCAGAAACCGTGGCGGAATTTTCCCGTGCGTGCGCGCACGACCTCGGTGCTGTGCCGCCAGCGTAGTGTTGCACAAACTCGGGGCCTACCCAAGGTTCGGTACGTTTGCGGCCGTATCCTCGGTGGGAATTTCGTGAGTAGGGTCGCAAATTCTACGACCTCGGCGGGTTTGAGGGCGACGTAGACTTGTGGCACGCTCAACATGCCACACGTTTCGGGGCACACCCGCGGTGAAATTTTCTCGAGTACGCCCAAGGCGGTCTGGGTACTTATCGCTGCTATTATGTGGGGGTTCTCGTGAGCGGCGTACGCGAAAGCGACCGGGTGTCTGATATGCGGCGGGCTTCGGCCTCGTCAAGCGTGTCCTCGGGTCTGCTCCAGGGGAATCCACGGCAGTCGTCTGCAGCCTCATCCGCTTGATGCGTTAGGGGCTGGTTGTCGGACGGTGCCGTTTTACCACGATATCGAGGTGTGTTCCGTGTCGTCCTCGGGCGATTCAGATGCGAAAGCGCCGAAGACGCGGGCGTGACCCGTCGTCTGGCGCCTTTGCAGTCTCGGCTCCGTTGCTAGTTCCGGCCGGTCCACCGACAGTGCCGCGGGCTTGGGCAACCCGCACGGCGCGACCAAGTCGATGCAACGAAAAAGCGAGCATGAACGTGCTTCTTGCCGCACGGCTCCCACTCGTCCTTTGGGAAGGTTGTGCCGTAGCGAGCTCGAACGCCGTCATTTCGGAGTGCGAATAAGCGTGTTGGGGCGCCTGAAGGTGGCCTCCGCTGCACACAGACTGCGTCCGGCCCGCCGAAGGCGAGGACGGACGCGCAGTCGAACGATTACCTGGTTGATCCTGCCAGTAATCATATGCTTGTCTCAAAGATTAAGCCATGCATGTCTAAGTACATGCCGAAATAAGGCGAAACCGCGAATGGCTCATTAAATCAGTTATGGTTCCTTAAATCGTTTCTTCCTACTTGGATAACTGTGGCAATTCTAGAGCTAATACATGCAGTGAGCCTGGAGCCCTTTGGGTAACGGGTGCTTTTATTAACCAAGATCGATCGGGTTTCGGCGCGTATTGTATGGTGACTCTGGATAACTTTGTGCTGATCGCATGGCCACGAGCCGGCGACGTTTCTTTCAAGTGTCTGCCTTATCAACTTTCGATGGTAGGTTACTTGCTTACCATGGTTGTTACGGGTAACGGAGAATCAGGGTTCGATTCCGGAGAGGGAGCCTGAGAAACGGCTACCACACCCAAGGAAGGCAGCAGGCGCGCAAATTACCCGCTCCCGGCACGGGGAGGTAGTGACGAAAAATAACAATACGGGACTCTTTTGAGGCCCCGTAATTGAAATGAGTACACTCTAAATCCTTTAACGAGGATCAATTGGAGGGCAAGTCTGGTGCCAGGAGCAGCGGTAATTCCAGCTCCAATAGCGTATACTAAAGCTGCTGCGGTTAAAAAGCTCGTAGGGGGATCTCAGTTCCAGGTGAGTAGTGCATCTACCCGATGCGACGGCTCGGACTGAACATCATGCTGGTTCTTTCTTGGTGCACTTCATTGTGTGCCTCGAGATGGCCGGTGCTTTTACTTTGAAAAAATTAGAGTGCTCAACGCAGGCGAGTCGCCTGAATAAACTTGCATGGAATAATAGAACAAGACCTCGTTTCTGTTCTGTTGGTTTTTGGAATACGAGGTAATGATTAAGAGGGACGGACGGGGGCATTCGTATTGCGGCGCTAGAGGTGAAATACTTGGACCGTCGCAAGACGAACTACTGCGAAAGCATTTGCAAAGAATGTTTTCATTGATCAACAACGAAAGTCAGAGGTTCGAAGGCGATCAGATACCGCCCTAGTTCTGACCATAAACGATGCCAACCAGCGATCCGCCTGAGTTACTCAAATGACTCGGCGGGCAGCTTCCGGGAAACCAAAGTATTTGGGTTCCGGGGGAAGTATGGTTGCAAAGCTGAAACTTAAAGGAATTGACGGAAGGGCACCGCCAGGAGTGGAGCCTGCGGCTTAATTTGACTCAACACGGGAAAACTTACCCGGCCCGGACACTGGGAGGATTGACAGATTGAGAGCTCTTTCTTGATTCGGTGGATGGTGGTGCATGGCCGTTCTTAGTTGGTGGAGCGATTTGTCTGGTTAATTCCGATAACGAACGAGACTCTAGCCTATTAAATAGGTGCGGGGTTCCCAGCACCTTACAACCTTCTTAGAGGGACAAGCGGCTCCTAGCCGCACGAAACAGAGCAATAACAGGTCTGTGATGCCCTTAGATGTCCGGGGCCGCACGCGCGCTACACTGAAGGAAGCAGCGTGTCTTTATCCCTGTCTGAAAAGACTGGGTAACCCGTGGAACTTCTTTCGTGATTGGGATAGGGGCTTGCAATTGTTCCCCTTGAACGAGGAATTCCCAGTAAGCGCGAGTCATAAGCTCGCGTTGATTACGTCCCTGCCCTTTGTACACACCGCCCGTCGCTACTACCGATTGAATGATTTAGTGATGTCCTCGGACCGATGTCCGGCGCGGCCTTTCGGTTGCGCCGGTCTGTTGGAAAGATGACCGAACTTGATCATTTAGAGGAAGTAAAAGTCGTAACAAGGTTTCCGTAGGTGAACCTGCGGAAGGATCATTAACGGATCGTGAAGGGTGAGCGCCTCAGCTGCGTCTGCGCCCGACACTTTCTGCCGCTGACCCCGATTGGACGCGGGGTCGGCTTTTCCCCACGGGGCTGCCTGAATGGTGAGCGGCACCCCGTGACAAATTGTTGCGCCCAGCGGACGCCAACACCGCGACCTTGGACGGTCGGCCAGGTGGCGGACGCGGGTACAAACGGCGCAACGCACTCATAGGTCGGCTTTCGACCCGCCACTGCACCGTGGCTCAAAGCGCTCGAAATGCGCGACCCGACCGTTGCGGGACCGCCTAGTACTGTAAACAGGAGCGGCGGAGCGCGAACGGCGAGTCGTGGTTACGTCGGTAGAAGGCGAGGCTGCGCGTTCCCGAAACGCCAGCCGAGTGCCCTCCCGACTGTTCGAGCGTGCAAGAACGAGACCCGACAATCGCGCGGCGACTGCCAAGTACGAGAGGAACGGCACAAGCGTCGGCGGTCGGTCAAGGAATTGGCGATGTGACGGGTCCGCTGTGCACCAGTGCATACCGTCCCGCCGTCCGCGGCAAGCGCGTCCTCGGGTGACGGAGGCTGCCGGTCGGTTCTTGCAGGCGAGGGATCTCGCTGGCGCCGGTTCGCGTTGACGCACGGCCGGTGATGGCACGGCGATGAGACGGCCGAGGTGCGCAGTACTCGATGGAGGAACCGCACGCTCCGATGACCGTCCCGCCCTCCGCGGCGTATGCGTACCGACCGTAATGGTTGCAGCAGCGCCGGCCGGCTTTTGAATTCGCCACACGAAACACGGTGCGAGATCGCGGTTAGGGGAGCGTCGACGTTGCCAGGCGTTTTGCTTGCTGCCGAGGGAAAGGCGGCACGGCCACGACGCGCTCGTCGCGATTAGCGGGTCTGCGCGCTTTGGGAAGGTGCCGCAACGACTTGCCGAAAGAGGTAGCACGGAAGAACGGGGGACTTGGACGTCCCAACATTTGAACGCACTTGCGGCCAGGCCCTTGCTGGCTTCGTTCTTCTGCCTCGAGTAGGCTCGTACGCGGCTCCGGCGCCGAAAGTGGTCCTTGGCACCGACTTTGGTGGACGTGGGAAGTGCCGCGCAAGTACGGCGCGCCTGGCTCCACCTGATGGCTAAAGTAGGCAGCCGGATCGGCATTTTGGTGTGCGGTGGCAAACCGTGGATGCGAAAAAAGCTTGTGCAATTTCGTGGAACAAAAAGCGGGGGTCCCCCTTTTTTGCGGAGGAGACCGACTGCGGTTCCCACTTTTGCGTCGGCGTCGCAAACCCCGCCCCGGCAGACGAGGTTTGCCGTACTCGTGCGACGGTGGCCCGCGGGCACGTCGAAAGACGCCGATATCGTGCGCGAATTGGCGCACCTTGGCTTCACCGGAGTGCCGCCACTGACTCCTCCAAAAACAGCGAAGATCCGAGCGGCGCTTCCCACTTTCGCATCGGCGTCCCGAACTCCGCCCCGGCTGACGCGGTTTACCGTACTCGTGCGACGGTCGCCGGCGAGCACGTCGAAAGACGCCGATATCGTGCCGGAATCGGCCCCGTGTGGCTTCGCCGGAGTGCCAGCACTTACTCGGCCACAAACGGCGAACATCCGAGCGGCGGTTCCCACTTAGCCGTCGGCGTCCCGAACTCCGCCCCGGCAGACGCGGTTGCCGAGCTCGTGCGACTAGCGACCGCGAAGGCGTCTCGCGACGCCGCTTTCGTGCGCGGCTCCCACTGCGACCTGGGTCACCCGAGGTCGACGAGCGAAAAAGAATGTCGAAAAAAAATTTTTTTTTTGCGTCTGCCGGGGTGCCCCTATAATAGCAGCGATAAGCACCCAGACCGCCGTGGGCCGCTCGCCCCTGCTGACGTGGTTTTTCGTTTTCCTGCGGCGGTCGTCGTCAAGCACGTCCAAACACGCCACTTTCGTGGGCGCATTCGCGCTCTTTCGCTTCGCCGGAGTGCCAGCACTCACTCTGCCGAAAACGGCGAACATCCTAGTGGCGGTTCCCACTTTTGCGTCGGCGTCGCAAACCCCGCCCCGGCAGACGCGGTTTGCCGTACTCGTGCGGCGGTGGCCGGCGGGCACGTCGAAAGACACCGATATCGTGCGCGAATTGGCGCTCCTTGGCTTCACCGGAGTGCCGCCACTCATTCCTGCAAAAGCGGCGAAGATCCGAGCGGCGCTTCCCACTTTTTCGTCGGCGTCGCAAACCTCGCCCCGGCAGACGCGCTTTGTCGTACTCGTGCGACGGTCGCCGGCGAGCACGTCGAAATACGCCGATGTCGTGCCCGAATCGGCCCCGTTTCGCTTCGCCGGAGTGCCAGCACTCGCTCGGCCAAAGACGACGAACATCCGAGCGACGGTTCCCACCATTGCGTACGCGTCGCAAACCCCGCCCCGGCAGACGCGGTTTGCCGTACTCGTGCGGCGGTGGCCGGCGGGCACGTCGAAAGACGCCGATATCGTGCACGAATTGGCGCTCCTTGGCTTCACCGGAGTGCCAGCACTCACTCGGCCAAAAACGGCGAACATCCGAGCAGCGGTACCCACTTAGCCGTCGGCATCCCGCGCCGGCTGACGCGGTTGCCGAGCTCGTGCGACTAGCGACCGCGAACGCGTCTCGCGACGCCGCTTTCGTGCGCGGCTCCCATTGCGACCCTGGTTACCCGAGCTCGACCAGCAAAAAAGAAGGTCGAAAAAAAAATATTTTTTTCTGCGTCTGCCGGGGTGCCCCTATAATAGCAGCGATAAGCACCCAGACCGCCGTGGGTCGCTCGCCCCGGCTGACGTGGTTTTTCGTACTCCTGCGGCGGTCGCCGTCAAGCACGTCCAAATACGCCACTTTCGTGGGCGCATTCGCGCTCTTTCGCGTCGCCGGAGTGTCAGCACTCACTCTGCCAAAAACGGCCAACATCCGAGCGGCGGTTCCCACTTTTGCGTCGGCGTCGTAAACCCCGCCCCGGCAGACGCGGTTTGCCCTACTCGTGCGACGGTCGCCGGCGAGCGCGTCGAAAGACGCCGATATCGTGCGCTAATTGGCGCTCCTTGGCTTCACCGGAGTGCCGCCACTCATTCCTGCAAAAGCGGCGAAGATGCGAGCGGCGCTTCCCACTTTTTCGTCGGCGTCGCAAAACTCGCCCCGGCAGACGCGCTTTGCCGTACTCGTGCGACGGTCGCCGGCGAGCGCGTCGAAAGACGCCGATATCGTGCGCGAATTGGCGCTCCTTGGCTTCTCCGGAGTGCCGCCACTCACTCCTCCAAAAAGGGCGAAGATCCGAGCGGCGTTCTCCACTTTCGCATCGGCGTCCCGAACTCCGCGCGGGCTGACGCGGTTTACCGTACTCGTGCGACGGTCGCCGGCGGGCACGTCGAAAGACGCCGATATCGTGCCGTAATCGGCACCGTTTGGCTTCGATGGAGTGCCAGCACTCACTCGGCCAAAAACGGCGAACATCCGAGCAGCGTTTCCCACTTTCGCATCGGCGTCCCGAAGCCCGCCCCGGCAGACGCGGTTTGCCCTACTCGAGCGACGGTCGCCGGCGATCACGTCGAAAGGCGCCGAATTCGTGCACGAATCGATGTTCTTGGTCTCGCAGGAGGGCCGCCACTCACTCCTGCAAAAACGGCGAAGATCCGAGTGGCGCTTCCCACTTTTTCGTTGGCGTCCCGAACTACGCCCCGGCTGACGCGGTTTACCGTACTCGTGCGACGGTCGCCGGCGGGCACTTCGAAATACGCCGATTTCGTGGGCGCATTCACGCTGTTTCGCTTCCCCGGAGTGCCAACACTCACTCTGCCGAAAGCGGCGATCATCCGAGCGGCGGTTCCCACTTTTGCGTCGGCTTCGCAAACGGCGCCCCGGCCGACGCGCTTTGCCGTACTCGTGCGACGGTCGCCGGCGAGCACGTCGAAAGACGCCGATATCGTGCTCAAATCGGCCCCGTTTCGCTTCGCCGGTGTGCTGCCAGTCACGGCGCAGAGAACGGCGAACAAGTGTTTTTTTTTCTAGAATTTGTGCTATAGAAGGCAGATTTGATATCGGACGATAATTTTCAACTTTATCACGCGCACCGATTTTCGTGTAGAGGTTTGCAAGTTAATGGGAATTTCTCCACTTGGAATAATGCGATTTAGTAGTACTACGAGAACTTCATAAATGTACTCAAGGGTACGGGGCAAGTCAGTTACGTCAACACCTGCAGATTTTTTACACTTCAAACTGAAAATTGTTGGTTGTGAGTCCTCGTGTGATATTAAAGGCCGATTCGCTAACACATAGAACAAAGAAAGAACGGAAGAAAAAACGCCCGCGCTCGCTCAAGAAACCTGGGTTCGCAACAAGTGGCAACAACAAGCAACCGAGCGAGTGCGCCAAAACCCGTGGCGGCCAAACAAACGCGAAGTCCCAACCGCGTCAGCCGGGGCGGCACGAGACAGGAAAAATCACTTCAGCCGGGGCGGCGGGGCACCGAATAAACCTCGTCACCTCGTCGCAGGATAAAAGAGGAAACAAAAAGTCTAAACAGCGTCTGCCGGAGCGAATGCGTAATAAAACAACAACAACAACAACAAAAAAACACCCGCGCTCAAGAAGTCTGCAATCACCACAAAAGGCGACTGTGACCGAGCAGCGTCAGCCGGGGCCGTGCGGAAACGGAAAAACCGCGACTACCGGGGCTTCGAGGCACCGAAAAATCCACTTCAGCCGCGGCGGAAAAAAAAAGAAAGACGGAAAAACGCAGAGCCTAAACTGCGGCTTAAGTTCGGGTCTCACACAACAGGATACAAACACTGTGCGGAGAACGTGAGGATCGGCGAGTGAGAGCGTGAAAACTGGGAAAACAAGGAAAAAACGCAATGTTCCAACCGCGTCAACTCGGACGGTGAGGCATCGAAAAAACCGCGTCAGCCGGGGAGAAAGAAAAAAAAACGCGTCTGCCGGGGCGAGCCCGGGTGCGGCACCACCGGGAAAACTGTGGTAAACAGACATGGCGATCGAGTGAGTGGGCCGCCAGCCGGGGTGAGCCTAAATGTGCAAAGTCCGAACCGCGTCAGCCGGGGCGACGCAAAAACCGCGTCAGCCGGGGCAGCGCAAAAACCGCGTCAGCCGGGGCGGCGCAAAAATCGCGT